>NC_133395.1:127794483-128100400 GCF_047511655.1 Castor canadensis | reverse complement strand
ATTTCTAAATGTCAAATATGATTCTTCCTTTTGTTTTATTCTTTAGTAAATTTCCACACCCTGTGGAATAAATGGTACCCATTTAAGCTGATTGAAAATAATGTCCTTGTATGACCTTTGTACCCACTATTCAGTCTCTGTGCCTGTACTCCTTAGAAACCCTCGACTGTTGTCAGAAGTGGGCATTTGGGGCAGAGAACAAATACCCCTTAGGCTCAACCCTCCTTCAATTTGAAGGTAATTTTCTTAGACTTCAGATGAATTCCATACAGTATAGTATACTAACATGTCACGATTACACTCTAAATAATCTAATTGCTTTGTTTACTGGTTGGCATTTCCACATTTGCATCTCTGGTAGAAACTTTTCAACGTGTGTGGACAACACCACTCATGTTCTGGAAGCTTCCAAAGAGTGTTTTTTTTTTTTTTTTGACATGTGTATATGCCTGATTGGTCTCATTGACTGACAAGATTCTGGTTTGGATATATGCACCACAAATCACTTGATAGAAAATGAAAAACACCCACCACCCCGGTGTTTTCCCAGCAATATAGGTTAAATAAAACCACATGTCATTTTTTGAGATTTCCACTTGCTTGTCACTGAATTGCAATCTGACCTTAAAATGTTGATGAGAAATGGGGACAATGGTGTTTCTGTGAGCCACAGCCCCAAGAATCCAGACTTGTTTCATCATTGATAGGCCAAGCCATGTTTAGTAAGAATTTCACGACTTTCATCTTGGTAGGAAACTTGAAGCTGCCCGCTTCCCCCACTGCCTGCTGACAATAAAGCAGGAGCAGCAGAGGGGGGTGACTTTGAGTTATAAACACTCTATCATTACAACAGGTCAAATTTATCCAAAAGAAACATTTTGATGTTTCTGATTATTTTATCATTACTTTAGGAAGGTTTCTTGGGCACTAAGAAAAGCCATGAGGAAGGATGATGCATAAATATGATTTGATGGGCAATGCCTCCCAGATGCCCCAACGCACTGAGACAAACAACGGATCCCCAGAGTGCTTATCTGCTACGGGACTTACTTCATACCGGATCAATTATGCAAATGGAGATGTGGAGATAGCTCCCTCTTTTAGTACGGCATGATTGCTTTGCAGTCACAATTCCAACGCAACATCACTGGAAATACCTCGTATTCGGAACCACCTGGTTCCATCTGGAAAATGTGTTTCTTAATTGTGGGGGGTAAGGATTTTTTTTAATAAATTTCCACATCATTACTATTCATATACATTTAACATGATAAAGTGTTTACCTTGAAGTGATCCAGATAGAGACATTTACATATGTGAGTTTGATTTCACCATAAAAACTATAAAGGATGATGAGTATTTTAACAGTTTACTAGTCTTAATACTTATTTTTTTTTTATCACTTTAGAGATCTGAAAGCTAAGATAACATGGCAGGTTCATCCTTGAAGATAGTCTTTGCAAAAAACTCTTTTAAGACACCATGACTTAGAAAATGTTTAAAATTCCAATTAGTGATTTACATGGTCTAGGAAATGAAAAAGGATGGTCCATCTGAAATAATGAGATCAGAAGTAAAGAACGGCCAGAGAAATTATGTCTGCTTAAACCATTATTGAGAAGTTATGATGGCTAAAAATGCAGTGCACTGTCTGTCTGATGCTCATACTTTCCACATGGGCTGGGTGAGACCTACCTCCTCTGTCCTGTGTCCTCGTGCTCTCTTCTTCATGGAAGGCTTGTCTTGGGGTAAGAAAACCCTTGTCCTTCTCTTTCTGGGCTACTCCCTAAAACCAAGGAGAATCCAGTTTAAGGAAATTAGGCAGATGAGTTCTTCTATTGGGAAGTTGCAAGGTAATCTATAAAGCCCCATGGCACTGGCCTGACAGAATTGTGGTGGTTTGTCATTTTTTCAAACAGTGATCACAGCTCAAGGTAAAAACCAGGGAGTGGCCCAAATGGTTTTCTTTTATCCTGCTTTGGTATAAACCAGTAACTCAGATAAATTGGGAACATTTCCACGAGTGAATAATCGCATACTTACCTCATTTTTAAAATGACACACCCACACACAAAATTGACAAGTCACAGACATAAATCTAAGCTACTTGAAAGTACTTTTATTTCAAGGCACATAAATCTTTCTAAGTCCATCAATTAATTTTATGTAGTTTTAATTACAGCTTCTAACCTCTGCAATTATTACAAGTCTGGATGCTCCCCCTCGTGTCAACAGATACTGTGAGAAGTGCACAAGTGACAGTAGCTTTTACTCAGCTGAGTGAAGAATGCTGGCCTTTTAATACCTTCTCATTCAGTATTTTCAGTTCAATCCCAGTTCTCTGCCTCAGTTTCCTTTTCTAAAAGCTGAGAATTCTGGAGCTTCTTACTTGTCCCACAGGGACATAGAAATTATTTTAGGTTTACAAGCTTTCTGAAGACTAAAAAAAAGCTCTTTATGTAAGTGCTAACGATTGCCTTCAGAACTAACATATATTTTTATCAAATATAATGGAATCAATTATTTAAAAATGCAGACTAAAACTTGTCTACAGCTGACTAAAATGAAAAGAATTCAAATATAAACCTTTTAGGTGTGTGTGTTTTATAGAGCTCCTAAAACACATGCCATCTAAAATCACAATAGTAGAATTTTTCTGAAAGTTACCGCTAAACGTGAAAGTCACTTACACGGGAAGAATTTGTATTGCATTTGTGAAAGCAAAATTACAATAGCTGACAAAACATGAAAGTTTCATCATGGTGGATTAGAACATTGCAAGGAACTCAAAGGAATTTCTCGTTATTCAACATTTCAGCTAACATTCTTGTAACATCTCTTCTGGGAGTAGATTTGTCTCCTCACTCTGTAGGAAGCCCATGCACATAAAAAGGTTAGATTAGAGACACATAGTAAATAATATAACAAACAGTTCCTATCATGTTAGACTACACTCAGCATAGATCAGGTGGGCAAGCAAATATGCAATGTTCACATCCCCGTTCTGCTGGCTGGTTCATCATCTGCACAGCGGGATGGCTCCCCAGTGGAGCATAACCCACAGCCTTCCTGCAGGGGACACTACCACTCTCTCCATCACCAAACGAACATAATGTTTGCCAGTCTCCTCTGTCCTTTGAGCTGAGGCTATGGCTTTAGGAAATGACAAGAGTAAAAATGTTTTCAAATATTAGGATGAATCCTTTTTGTTTTTATTGGGTGAGTCCTTCATTTTGTTATGGCACAGTGTTTATGTGATTTCCACTTTGCTTACTAAACTCCTTTCTTTCCCCAGGTATCCTCTTATAACCCTCATGGTGCTCCCTTTATGAATATTTACTATATTAGGAATGAAATGAAATTGCCAGTTTGCCACTAGTCTAATCATTTTTAATCTCTTTGGCTCATGGTTTTGTTTCCCCCAGTAAAGCACCCCAAGTCAAGAACTTCAGTGGGACTCGTTTGCTTAGGAGGTGGTCCCAGGACATAGGGGTGGGATGTGCGGAAAGGATGCTGCATCCAGCAGTTTCCACTGTGGGTAGAGCTGGGGAACTCTAGGAGTCACTACAATGCTCCACCAGAAGAACAGGACGGTAGAGGACTCCAACACCACTCGTTTTATTAGTGCTGTTGGAGAGAAGGGCGTGGCTGCTTCCTTCCTTCCTGCCACGTCTAGGGGCAGAGGGAGTACAGTCCAGAAGGGTGCAAAGGGGAAGGAGAACCAGGACCAACTGGCACAAACTAATAGAGAGACGTGGGGTTTCTGTCAGTGCTCTCATTTCCCAGTGTATATTGATACAAAAAAAGACATATGAAAATAAGAACTATGTATAGGTAATTTCAGGAGAATTACAAAACTCCCCAATGCCTTAACAGATCCCAGGTAAAGAACACTCACAACAGATGAGGGTAGGCTGTACTTAAGCATTGCTATGTTCTTGGTACTTGGTATCATTTCTATTCCCAAGTAGGTTCTCAGGAGACACTTGTTTCAGAGAGAGAGAGAGAGAGAGAGAGAGAGAGAGAGAGAGAGAGAGAGAAAAGAAGAGGAGGGGGGAAGAGAGAGAAGAGAGAGAGGAGAAGAAAAAGAAGAATGAGCAGGAGGAGGGAGTAGGAAGAGGGAGGAGGAGGAGGTAGGAGGATGAAGAAAGGAGGAAAGAGAGGAGGGGGAAAGGGAGGAGGGGGATTGGGAGGAAAGAGCTGAAGATGGCATGATCAAATTATTAGGGTATAAAAATTAATGAGTTAGCAATTGTGATGAGGATGATCTGGGTTTTCCAAAGTGCAGTTGACTGAACTAGGCTTTAATTTATTCTAAAGCATGTACAGATCTCAGCTGAGAATAAGTTCATCTTTCCATTGTTAGAAAGATTATGGGGTAAGCTTAGTAAATAATTATAAGGAAAAAAAAAAAAAAGAAAGGGCCAAGTATCAGTTTTCCATCTCAAAGTTTGGGGAGTTGGTTTCTGACTTTTTTTAAGTGAAGTAAAGGCCATCAGAACATAGGGTACTTTGGGCTTGACAATAAGGACTTCCACTGAAGGCTGAATCAGAAAGTCAGTGTTGGGGACTATTAGTCCGTTTCTAGAAGCCAAGAAGATTTGGTACCTTTGAGACCTGCCAAGAAACACTTTTTGAAGCATTGTTTTCTTATATCGGAGTAGATTAGTTCAGTGATTTTCAAATTTCATAATGTAACAGAATTTCTTGGAGAGTTTATTTGAAAAGATTGCTAGGCTCAATCCCGGAGATACTGACTCAGAAGCTTTGACTGTGACCTGAGAATTGCATTTCTAACAAGTTCCTAAGTGATGTACTTTGAGAGCCCTCGGTTAATAGAATCAGAGTCAAACCACCCTAAGAGTACAATGAGCTAAAAGGAATAGAACTCTGGAACAGTCAGGAGATGGCCTGGGATGGAATGCTGGTCCTTATACTTCCTACAGATTGTACACCCCTAATTCAAATGAAATAAACAAATGCTCTAAAATCCAAAACTTTTTGAGTGCTGACATGGTGCCACAAGGGGGACATCCCAAACCATGAAGCATTGTTTCATGCACAAAAACTTAAAACCATTGCACAAAATTACCTTCAGGCTATGCATTTAAGTTATACATGAAACAAACTAGCTTTGTGCTTTGATATGGGTTACATCTCTAAGGTGTCTCATTATGTATATATAAATATTACAGAATTCAAAAGGTCAGAATCCAAATACTTCTAGTCCCAAGCATTTTGGATAAGGGATATCAACCTGTATTGGTGAAATGAGCTTGGGCAAATTATACCACAGTTGCCTCAGCTATAATATGAAGTAATGCATGTATAAACATCCCAAATATCATTCATTCTATAGATTAGATGAATCGGAATCCACTAAAACCCATGTTGACGTGCATATTCCTGGGAACATTTGCCCCAGACTTACTGCATCAGAATATCTTAGGTCCTTCTGCTATTTGGTCAGGTTTGGGGACACCAGGTATTGCTATCCTCCTTTCTCTGGTGATGTGTAAGAGCACAATTTAGCTCTTCCTGATGACTCAGCCTGATCTCTGTGGCCATCAATTACTGTACAGTAGCTTCATTGCCTTGTTGTGTTGTCTCTCACCTCTGCAATTTTGTCCTTGCCCTGTGGCATACCCATCCCCCACTTCTAATTTGTACTAATGTGCTGGGCGATGATTAATCCAATTGCTGGCACTGTCAGAGTTGAGGGTAAAATCTGAGACAGGAAGCACTGTTTGGTGTCCTAGAGGCTCTGGAAGTCCTGGGTTAAGGCACAGGGCTGAAGCTTTCTATTCTATAGCTGTGTTGTTGGACAGGTGATGCCAGAAGGTTCTTCCAGTTATCGATAGTGTGACTGCACTAATTTTGCCTTCATTTAAGGCTAGCCACCACCTTCAGTTCATCAGAACAACATATTCTTCTAGATCTGGTGAAAAATATTCAGGCCTCTGCTCAGGCATGCAGGATATAGTCAACAGTTTAATCACAGTACAAATAATATCATGATATCATTTCAAATTTATTTTCACCTTCTTCTTCCTGGTCCCCATTAAAGATGTATTACATTTAAAGATCATTTTTAATATTAATATAACTTAAAATCTGTTTATATTAAAGTCTAATGATGGTAGCATGCTGTATTTGTTTTTCATTTGGAAATGGATTTCTAGATACTGAGACTCATTTGAGGGGGACACTTTAGTTTTTTTAGAAGCATTAAATTCAAGGGCTTTGCTATCCTGTGTTTAGAAAGACCCATGTTCAAGCTTACTCACACAAAGTGACAACATTTACCTCAGCCACAGCAAATGGAGATGCTGAGAGAATCCATTTTCAACTCCATTTCCCGTGGTTTTACATAATATTCAAATTAAAAAATTTCTTCCTGAAACTCAAAAAATCTGTAACAATATTTACTTTACATATGTTCTTTGTTCCCACAGTAAAATTATATTCTTGGTAATTTTACAAGAGCAACTACAGACCCCACGAAGCCATGACGATGGTGTTTTGTCTCTTGCGAGGCATTGCTAATTACTACTCTCAGACAAAATGATTCAGAAATAGACTTTAGTTCCTAGGCTGGGGTGAGGGGGAAGAAATGCATTATGAAAATGATGTATTTGCCCTCTGGGGACCCCACCCCCTTTGTGAAAACTCTTGCCAATCAAGCCCCAGAACAGAATCTGATTCAATTCTGGGGCAAACATTTGCCTGCTGTTGAAACTCAAGGAAAGAAAGATGCTTCATGTTTTGGTGCCAAAAAGGGAGGTGGAAGAAAACGGGGAGTGAAATCTAGGGGGCAAATAAAGAAATATGTACATGTATATTTATGCATTCTGTATTTTGGCTCTAATTGCTTCAAAGATTATTTATTTTTCTTTTTTCCTTTCATTTTTAAAAAATACCTTCTAGCTTCTTAACATGTTTTTCAAAGTAGAAGCTGGAAGGCATAATAAAAAGCAAGCAGGGATATGTTTTTTGAATAGAGTGAAATAATTAATGTAAGAATACTTCCGTTTAGGCATTTTTTATGAAGTGAAATATATTATTTTTGCTTTTAAAATGGAAGTAATTTGTTACACAAAAGTGGTGTTTTCTTTAATCTGAAAATAATACTAATTATAACACTATTTGGGAACTGGAGTTTTGAAGCCTAAAATTCCTTTTGTAGTTTGAAATTACTTAGCTGCCATAACTAAACTGGCTCTGTTCCCTGGATATTGCCATTCCTTTCTGTATTGTCCCTTTCCTTTTCCTCTGGCCACTCTCCTCCCTAGGTTTTCTATGCAATGCTTCTGGGCTCCCCAGGCTTCAAGCTACTGCTATTTATTCTCTTTAATTTAATTTATTCCCTTTGCAGTTAGGTACTGCTCTTTAAGCTAGCCACAAGACTGCATTGTTCAGCAGGAAGGGGTTGTACAGTGGGGTACAGAAAATGACAGCTCCTTTGCCGAACTTGTAGCCAGAGAGGGGGAGGGCTGTTGAACCAGAGAGAAGGGGAGAAGGGAGCTTGTGGGTCCTCTGGTTGATGCCCCATCCTTGTTTTTGAGGGACAAAGGACATTGGTCAAACTGCCTGGGTAGCTCCCTGGGGGCATAATGGCAGATCCTAGCTTGTAGATAAATTGCATACTGACATTTCTTTCAGAATGACAGGATGGCAGGACTCTCATGTCAGGCCAACTGCTGCTTCCAGGACCTGGAATCAACCCAAGTCTTAGAAAAGCTCTAAAAATGCTATGTTTCCACCTAGACCTGGGGTTAACCTTTGAGAGGGACAACAAAAGTCTTCAACTGGACCCAGATTTCTACTCTGTGCAAACAATAGGTTTCTGATCATTGGTTCTCACCTTCACTCTGGGTCTTTTTTTAAGACTCAAATAAAAAGTATATACATGGATATATACACAAAAGTTTACACATTCTGAAAAGATTTGTGAATATCTTCTTCATCCAGGACCAAAGTCCCTACCAAGGCTTGTTCTCTGTCAGGAAGATCCCTCTATTATGGGTGTCTGCCTCCTGTACCATGCTTCTCCTCACTTAGAATATTTTGTGATTTTCCTGCAACAGATACAATCTTATTTTGCCTCATGGCCTTTGCACTACTATTTTTACTTCCCAGAAAATGTTCTTTCCCCAGGAAGGTTCCATATTATCCTTTGAGTGCTGGCCCACAGTGCTTACCTCTTCACTTGAGCCTTCCTTGACTGTGCTAATCTACAGTGATGACCCCTTCCAACCTCGGTTGCATTCTGATTGATTGTCTTTCAAGCACTATTTATACACTACCTTGCTAGTGTGTTTGTTCAGTGTCTTAGCGTGTCACACTTTCGTGTATAGACTCTATAAGAACTCCTGCATCCCCAGTCCTGGTAATAGTGCTTGATACTTTGAAAGCACTTAAAGTCTATGACTACTAAATTGAGTAATATACAAAGCTGAGGAACTGTTGTTGTAGTTCTATTCTACTTTCAAGTCAAAGGAAAACTTAAAATAAGCTATTTGTAGGATAGGGTTTCTCAGTCTCAACCCTACTGACATTCTGGATTGGATAATTCTTCATTGTAGGGGTCTTTCTTGTCCACTGTAGGATGTTGTTAAACAATCTCTCTGATTAGTACCCAATAGATACTAGTAGCACCTTTCTAGTCATTTCCATAAAAATGTTTCCAGATGTTGCCCGGTGTTCCCTTGGGAGGCACAATTAAACTCAACTGGGAACCTGCAGATCAGAATAATGAGTCCTCACTTCAGGCCTGCAGATGGCCTGAGTCCCAGGCTAGGTTTACACTTCTTGGGTGAAACAAAGTCTGACGTATGAAACACACCTGAGAAATATCAAAGGGGCTCTGGACAAAGGAGCCTGTGGTATCATGGTAGAGGCCTATGGCTTGAGAATTAACTATTCTCCCAGATAGTCTCAAAGCAAAAGAAGTATGACTGTTTCCTGTGGACCTGATTTGGGATTTGTGCACAGGGGAGCTGTTGTGGGGTTCCCAGTACAAGCATGCTGGGTGTGGGTGTCTGAAAGTCTATGACCTAGAGAAGGTGTCATAAGTAACCAAGTGGAATGGTGGTATATTTATTCATGTCAAGTGAGCTTCAGAAGAGATATGGCTACGAACTGGGGCTTCAGTAAAGAACTCTCGAAAATATTCATCAGACAGGATTAGCTACAACCCCTGCCAAGCCCAGAGACCCCCTCTGGCTGGGTTCTTAAAAGCTTACCATCACACAAAAACATTCCCATATCCCTTTCCTCTCCTTATGGTCCTGCTCCAGTTGGACCTGAGGTTAACAAGCTAGGCTCTGAGGAGTGGAGTTCTAGACATGGCAGGAAGCAGGTAGACTCCAACACATTTCCCACCTTCAGGCATCCCTTCTGTCAAAAGTCAACTTGGAGAAGAAGCAGCTTTAACTTTAATTTGACAATGACTATTCATCGGAAATGGCTGCACAAATTATTAGATTACATGGCTTACTATGCATCAGAAAAGACTGGAAATGATCTGAGCCTTCAGGGTGGGAACATCTGCTTAATAGTTAAATCTGAGAGGAGAGTTCTGTGGATTCTGTGATTCATCCACCTCTAGAACCTCAATGCCTACCATATAACAGACAATAAATATTTTTGTAATTGTGTACAGGAGCCTGGTATGCTAGCACACACCTGTAACTCTAATACTAGGAAGACTGAGATAGAAGGATTTTGAGTTTGAGGCCAGTGTGACCTGCACAGTAAGACACCATCTCAAAAACCAAAAAAAGTCTGTCCAAACTTTTGCATATTTGTGGGAATTTTCTTCCCTGTGACCAGGGGAGAGATGCATTATCTGTGACATTCAAATCCCTAAAGGATAGAGTGATGTGCAGCCTCAAAATTCCTTTCAGCTCTTACTAATCACTTTCCTTTGGTTTGATTAGATTATAAGCATTTCTACTCAAGATCAGGGTATTTCCACTTTTCTTCTTCCAGATGGCTGGCTATCCCTCTATCAATCACTTCCAATCGGCAGCACTGACACTGGGCAGCAATTTACACAGCTCAACTCAGCTTACACCATGGCTTGTAAGGCAAAATGCTGTAATCATTAGGTCCTGCTCTAAACTGGCAGGATGTGACAGAGAATCTACGATCCAGGATAAGGCCAGTGTCAACTAACTGTGACATTCCATCAAATATAGCATCCTTAATGTCATGGAGAGTTACTCTCTGCAAGGGTGATAAAGTATGGATACGCTGACAGGCTCTTGCTTAACTGTTCTCATTGGCCTTGGTATGTTCATGCCAATTCATTGTTTTATAACAGATTGGCTCACATTGAAAATGAAGATTCAATTTGAGGTTTTATTGTTAACCTTTAAGGTCCTTGAAGGCATTGTTGGGCTCCTCGGCCGACAGGAGCTAACTGAAGTTTATGCTCTCATTTGTAGGTATCTATCAACCATGATTTTACATTGACACGTCCACATCACTCTCCTACTGCTTTCCAACAATGCTTAACATAAAAATTACTGATTCTCAGATTTGAATAAAATCTGGTCACTGTTATTCCCCCCCCTCCACTATACTTTCCAGTGGAGTTCATTTTTGAATACCAACTTATTTGACTTGCTTTTTATGCACCTTGACATTTCCCCCATTTCTTATTGTGACTTGAATCTGAACAGAAGCAGAGCAAGGTCTTGTGAAGGGGACTTAGACTACCACTCCCAAGCCAATCATGGAAGTAGCTGCCAAATTTCCTTTCTAGCATTAAAATCTATCAGTTCTGAGCTCCTTTGACTTTGTTAAAATAAATGAGTCCTACAACTTTGAAATGAATCTCATGAGAGAAGCATAGGATAGACTTGATTTGAGGGAACATTGTGAGCGTTCAGAGTTGGACATGACCAGACTGTACCAAGAATGAAAGCATTTGCTTTAGGCCTAGCATCGTTTAAAATTTCCTAGGCAACAATGGCATGAAGGCCCCTCAGGATTGGTGACAACTATTCCAGCCATTTCTCAGAAACTCTGTGAAAGTGAATTGGATGACATGTGGGAAGCACTCTCAGCTTTTTAATAAAATGTTTTCTTTTTTAAAAGCACAATATTGGGTACATGAAGTTCTTTGGATTATTTCATTTTGCTCTATTTGCACTCTTTTTAAGGCAAGTAGATAGGCAAGGTATGAGTGCATTTTTCTTCAGATCAGAGAATTCATAAGTAATGGCCTTGGTTGTTTAAAAACCTCTTCTAGTTTAGAGATATTTTTCTAAATAAATGCAAGTATTTCCAATTTTTTACAGGTACAGCACAGATTTCTTAAGGCATGAGCTGTTATCCAGGATAGCATCAGGTAGGCAAAGAGACCTATTGTTCTCCATATTGGAAAAATGCTTACTAAAGCAAAGATAAAGGAGAAATGGCACCTAGCCAATTCCCTAGCTTATTTCTCTGGTGCTCCCTTGGATCCCAACCATTTCCCTCCCCTTCATTTGTATAAAGAATAAAGCAACTTGCCTCTATTAGGCTTTTTTCATATATATATGAAAAAATATATATGTATTAGTATTGTTTGTTGTAATAGGCAGCATCAATGACCATGAAAGCCCACCATGCTCAGACTCTAAAATGCAACTTTTTCCAGAAGGCTCAATTTTATTATGAGACAATCAAGAAGTTTACATATGTGCAATGTCAGAAACATCATACAATGTGCATGAGAGTCTGGAACATAGTGTTTATTGCTTAGCACAAAGTGTGTGAAGTAAATCTCTCTGAGCTACACAGCTAGTGCAAAGATCCTAGTGACCTCTTAGTGCAAAAGATATTATTTTGGGGGGATATCCCTAACAATGTTTTGAAATGTGTCAGACAGCTTCCTTTTCTTTCGAACTATCCCGTCTTCATACTTTTCCAACTGCAGTGAGGTGGTAATCTTTTGTCTTCTGGTTTCATTCAGTCAATGGAAGCAGAGAGAATGAGGGCATATATTTATTTCAGGTTCTCTCATGGTGAGTCACTTTGAGCTGACGTTGTACCTTCTCAGAACATAAATGCTTTTTCTTTCAAAGTGACAGATCAGATACAGTTCTTGCTCTCCACGTTTTGGTAATCACTTTTTCTTTAAGTGTAAGGTTAGACTAACTTAGGCACTACCAGCCAGAGTTGTGGCCCTCTGTACATATAACTTAGTATATGTACAGAGACATATACTTAGTAGACAAACTTTCATTAAATTATCCTATTTTCAGTGTCCCATCTGTTTCCTACTTTTGCATGCTTGCAGATATGTAGGGAAATAGGAAATTGGAAAGATGCTAAACATATACCAGGGAATTCAGGAATAATGTGCTTGGAAATGAACTTAATCCAAGGATGACTACTGGATGGGGAGTGAGTAATAAGGTACAAAGTAACTATTAGAGCAAAGAAAATAAAACTTGCTAAAAAATAATGAATATCTTCAAGGATCCAAGGAGTATTTACATGGAGAATGATTGGATTAAGGTGCTTTTATAAAGGGCAAGATTTACAGAATATTGGTGGAAATGAGAGAGGTGGACTTGTATTCAACATAATAAAGCTTTTATATTTGTTTGGAAAGGGATTGTATGTCTTATGATGTACTGAGTATTTTACTATAAAAATTACTCAAGTCGTGGTACAGAGATTACATTTTAAGATGTAAAGGAATAAAATTTTGCCTTTGTAGAGACATTGGGCTTCATATTGTAAGAGGTGCTCAAATTGTTTTGGTGAAAAGCAATGACTCCTTACTTGGGCACATGAATTAACTAAGAACAGGAGAAGCTTGGCAACCCTATCTCCTTTCTGTGTATGTCTTTGCTATATAGGCAATTCTCCTTGAGTCATTTTGTGATCACCTTGGATTTCAAAAAGGATAGAACCGATAACATCTTTATGACAAGGATAGAACCGATAACATCTTTATGACAACCGATAACATCTTTATGAGACATCCCATAAGGAACAGCAGAGCCTTGCAAGACAGACCACTCTAGGTGGGCCTAGGTTATAGATGGTTCCCCACAATATAGAGGCAATACCAGAAAGGAGACAGGAGTAGTACCTGACAAGTTACAGAAATGAATACCATAATTACCAAGATCCATTCCTCCTGTTTTGTTATAAATATGTATGTGCACATGTATATATAGCAAATATCTTTATTTTTCCTCTCTTATTCCTTTATCATGTAACATAGGATGCAGTGACTTTACATCAGCATTTAAATGTTGTTAGTTTTATGTTACAGTGTGTAGGTTGTGAGATCTTATGAGAAGAATAAACATCACCCTAGGTCTTTAATTTCCTCTTCTGGGAACGGGGCTAATGTGTTTTTAGTTGTACACAGGAGAATTGTATCATGTCAGGTGGAATTATAACCTCCTTATTGTTTTTACTTGGCAACCAAACATGGTATGATGAGATGCAGATGAGTGCAAGATGACAAGGGTGGTTTGTAAGACTTGAGTTTTTATGTCTACTTGACTAGGTTAAGGGATGCCAATACAGCAGGTAAAACATCATCTCTTGACGTGCCTGTGAGGGTATTTCTGTGAGAGATTAGACTTGCATCAACAGACTGCAAGAGGAAGTTCTGCCCTTACCAGTGTGGATGGGCATATCCAATCCATCCAGGCTCTGAAGAGAACAAAAAGGCAGAGGAAGGGAAATTGCTGGGACATCCATCTTTTCCTCAGGCCCCAGATTCTTGGTTCTTGAACCTCCTATATTTATACAAGTGTGACTTGTCTCTTCCCAATGCTTCACAGGCCTTTGGCCTCAGATGGAATCACACCACTGGTTTTTCAGCTGGAAACTGTATACTGTAGGACTTCTTGACCTCTATACTCATTTTTTGTGGCCAATTGCCACAATAAATGTCCTTTTATATGTCTTGATGTATCTAGATATTAGATCTTATGTATCTAGATATCACATATATCTGTATAGATCCTACTGGCTAGTTCTTCCAAACCCTAATGCAAGGGTTAATGTTGAAAATGTATACAGAACTCAAGCAATTAAATAACAACAAACCAAATAGTGCAATTTAAAATAGGCAAATGACTTGAGTAAATATTTTCCCAAAGAAGACACACATGTGGACAGCATTTGTAGGAAAAGATGCTGACAATCATGAATCATCAGGGAAAAAAATCAAAGCCACAATGAGATGTTATTTCCCACATGTTAGGATGGCTATTATCAAAAAAGTCAAAAGATAACAAATGCTGGAGAGGATGTGGGGAAAAGGAAACCCTTGCACACTGTTGGAAGGGGTATAAATTTCTATAGCCATTGTGGAAAACAGCATGGAAGTTCTTTTAAAAATTAATTATTATAGTATCTAGTAATCCACTTCTGGGAACATAGCTAAAGGAAATAGAATCACTATCCTGAAGATATGAGCACACTCATGGTCAGTACAGTATTGTTCACAGTGGCTGAGATAAGGGAACAACCTGTGCCCCTCACAGATGAATGGACAAAGAACATGTGATATCTGTATATATGTTTATATGTATTCACACATATATGCACACCATGGAATATTATTTAACCTTTAAAAAGGAAGGAAACCTTTCCATTTGAACATAACAGAACCTAAGCAAAGTGAAGTAAGCCAGACACTGAAAGACAAATACTGCATGATCTTACTTACATGTGGAACCTACAAAAGAATAAAGTAAAACTCATAGTAACAGAGGAGAGAATGGTGGTGATCAGGTCTGGTATATGGGGAAATGTGGAGATGTTCGCTAAAAGTGCAAAATTTCAGTGACAAGGTGAAGAGGTTCTGGAGATGCAGTGTGTACAACAGTGACTGTGTGTGTGTGTATGGTGTTCTCACACACAAACACACACATGCACACATAAACACACATATACACACACAAGTCAACTAGATAAGGCAATGGGTATGTTTGTTAGCTTGATTTTGGTAATGATTTTACAGTGTATATTTATATATATAAACATTGTGATATCCACCTTAAATATAGACAAATTTTATTTGTCTATCATACCTCAATAAAGTTGGGAGGGGCAGAGAATATATCCAAGAAGAGCAAGTAACTAATACAGTTTCCAAAGGACTAGCCAGCTCTTCCATCAAAAGCCACTTGTGCCAGTAGATTTTTATTTTCATATATTTAACATGCTTTTCCCCATTGAAAACTTACATATGCTTAATGTTTTCTATGCCTTTTTCGGTATTTTTCTTTATAATGTTCCTTAAATGGACACACTTCAATTCATATGAGTCCTTCATGAATCCACAACAGCTGAAAAGAGGTTTGGTTTTTTAAAAATACCCATCTTCTTTCCTACACTGTGAGTAAGGTATTATCGTAGAAGTTGTCTGACTTAAATCAGATAATTTCATACAAAACAAGGTAAGTTTTGTGTGATATTTTATAGTAGAAGTCTCATGGTTTCAATTTCCTGCTATTCAAAACATACCTTAGCTTTTAATATATTTCGAAATGCCTGTCAGGTTGGGGAGAATGAGAGAACTCTGGGCTGTAAAGGGTAAAACATTTGCTTTCACCTGGCAGTTTTGGAAAGTAAGACAGACAAAAGTTAATCACTACAACTCAAGGACATGCGGCAAATCACAAGGCAAGGCTCTGCAGGAATCATGCCCCATTTTTCCACCAAAGACAGCAGTTTCTGAAGCTGCCACAGAAATATGTGTATTTTCAGAGAGAAGAGATGTTCTCATTTGAGACTATCAAAATAAACATTAACTTTAATATGAAGTCATTAACATTTTCCAAGATGCAACAGTCTAGAAAATCCCAGTGGGATAGATGCACACAGTCACACATTGCTTAACAACAGGAACACATGCTGAGAGACACGTCCTCAGGCGATTTTGTCGTTGTTCCAACATCATAGCACGCACTCGCACAAACCTAGATGGGACAGAGCAGTCTCTCCATGTGGCGATCAAGAGACGGAGCCGACTAGAGACACGTGAACTGCAGGCGTGGACACAGTGCTGCTTTACAGTAAACTTCTTTTGTTGAGTAGGAGTACCTCTCAAATAATGAGAAAAGTGTAATGCAGTAAATACATAAATCACTAGCATAGTCATTTAATGTCATTAGCAAGTGTTACGTACTCTTCATAAATACTGTGTGTGCTATACTTTATAACAACTGACAGCACAGCAGGTCTGTTTACACCAGCATGGGGCAAACACATGAGTCATGTGCCATAATGATGGCATTATGATGGCTATGATGTCACTAAGCAACAGGAGATTTTTCTGCTTCCTTATAATTTTTTGGGACCACTGTCGTCAATGTGGTCTGTTGTTGCCAGAAATGTTATTATGTGGTGCGTGGCTGTAAATTTTAGCTTAGTTTAGGTAGATGAACCAATGACTATTTTTCATAACAATAAGCACTTGAATTTTTTATCATAAGTAACACTTGCTTTTCTGAAGCAACAAGTTGTATACTATGTTTGCTAACTTGTGTATCCTATCCCCAGCAGAAATAAACGCCCGTTACCTTCACCTATATACTTTCTACTGACTCATCCTTAATTTCGCTTTTAGTTTCTCTACCAAATCTGCCATGTATGTTAGATCATTTTATCTGTGAGCATCAGGAACAAAGTATGCTTTCACTCCTCACTTCCCAGTGCCCACCGGAACCCTTGGTCCCACACAGTCCTCTTTCCCCACACAGTACTCCTTACTGTCTGGGCTTGCAGTAAGGATTGTATAATTTGATAAAAAATTATCTTAGAAAAGAAGACAATTTCCATGAAGTGTAAGAAGAAAAAAAAAAGGTGTCACGCTCACAGCTGTAAAATTTAGCACGTTGTCTTTCATTGTGGCTACACAACGCCAAACATCCAGATGCAAAAGACGCAGCTCAGACATCATCCGAAAGTCTCCAAACCTAGGAGTTTGGGAGCTGCTAAACAAAGCAGTCTGATCAAGAGGCTTTTCCCCTTTGCATCTGGATATTTTGACACTTTCCAGATGTAGCCTTTATCATAACATGACCAAAAAAACTATGTGAGATACTGGTGCAACGACTGAAGGTAGCCAGAATGTACAAAGTTGCTCTCCACTTGCTTGTCATTTCCCTACACTGCTTGTCCAAATTTCTTACAAAACGTATCTCACTTAAAAAAAAAAGAATTAAAAAGTGCCTGCATACTCCAAACTAATGAAATTTAATTTATTTGGCTGACAAGGAAAAATTATACATATTTATGGAATACAACATAATGTTTTGATATATTTGTATAATATGAAATGGCTAAATTAAACTAAACATATGCAGCACCTCACATGGTTATCATTTTCTTTGTAGTGAGAACAATTTTCAACTATATGATGTATTGTTACTAACTGTGGTTGCCATGACACGATAGATCATGTGAACTTATTCCTCATACCTAGCTGAAAGTTTGTTTCCATTGACCAAGCTCTCCACAATCTCCTACTCCCAAGCATCTGGGGACACCATGTTACTCTTTGTTGCTACGAGTTCAACTTTTTTTACATTCTACTATAAATGAGGTTTTGTGATACTGCGCTTTCTGTGCCTGGCTTAGTACACTTAGCGTAATGTCCTCTGAGTTTACCTATGTTGTCATAAATGACAAGATTCCCTCTTGTTTTAGAAGGTTGAATAGTATTCTGTTGTGTATGTGTATAACTCATTTTATCTACCCACTCATGTGTAGCTCATGCTAACTACCCACTAGTGTTGATGGTCATGCCTATTGATTTTATATCTTGGCTTTTACAAACAAGGCTGCAATGAATATGAGAATGCAGATGTCTTCTCAATATTCTGACTTCATGTGCTTTGGTTATATACCTAGCAATGAGGTACAGGATTACAGGGAGTTCTATTTTTAAATGTTGAGGAACTTCCATACTGTTTTCTGTAACAACTGTGATAATTTGCTTTCACATCACAGGTGTACAAAGGATTCCCCCTTCTCCTATTCTCACCAGCTCTTCTCTCTCATCTCTTTGAGAGCAGCCATTTTAACAGGTGTGAGGTGATAGCTCACCATAATTGTAATTTGTGTTTTCCTTGTGACTAGTGATAGTGAGCACATTTTCATATACCTGTTGGTCATTCCTATGCCTTCTTTTGAGTAATGTCTAGTCAGGTCTTTTGCCCATCCAAACAGGTTATTTGTTTTATTGCTACTGACTTGAGTTCCTTGTATATTTTGAATATTAACTTCTTATCAGATACAGATTTTGCAAATATTTTCTTCCGTTCCATAGGCTGTCTCTTCACTGTTGTGAAGTTTCTAAATACAGAAACCTTTAGTTTGATACAAAAAATAATTTTTACTTAATGAAAACTTTTGCTCTAGGGTGTTTTTGCAAGGAGTCCCTTTCTTGAAAATTTTACCAAAACCCATCTTACCTTTAAAAAAGTTAGATGTCATATTTTTGGGGAATATCTTTTGTTCTATTATTAGGAAACTAACAGTATTCTCTTTTTTTCTGAATTGTTCCTACCCCAAAGCTTATTTGTTGGCATGCAGACACAGGCTGAATAAAGTACAATATATTTACAACCATAATGGATTTTAAACACATTGAGAGCCAAAGCTTTCCACAGTAAAAACAAAACAAAACAAAAACCCCAAAAAACAAAAAACAACTTAAGAAACAATTTAGCCTTGTCAACAGACTGTTCTTTTCTCTCAATGCCACCTCACAGCTGGTACCCTGGCATTGTACTCAGTCTTGTGGTGGGAAAAGGAGGGCTGTGATTTAGGTTACAGAGAGACACAAGGGCAGACCAGAATTAATGAGGCAGATCTCCAAACAATATTTTCTAGTGTCAAGATTCTAGTTTTATAATATCTGATGGAATTATACTCAGCCCCACTCTTTGGGCTGTCTTCCTTTAAGCATCTGTTTGATCTACTTTTTGCTCAGCCAGTTGAATGCTCAGAGGAGGCAGGTTTTATTGTCTCTCTAGCCAGTGATGTACCTAGACGATGGTCAAAGAGGACTTTAGCTTCCAGTAATCTTAACCCTTTTATGAGTGCAAATCGATCACTTAACATTTTTTAAAAAGTCCATTTGGTATCTGACCTGTTAACCTTCATATGACGCCATGACATCTTAAAATCAGAGAAACTATTAGAAAAATTATGTCTTAAATATGGGCCTTTGTATCTTTCACCACATTCTCTTCTCTGGTGGTTATTACCTAATAATTTTTGACACTGGTGATTAAACATAAAGTTTTACATTTTATGATTTTCTTTCAAACACACAATTGCTAACATATATATCAAGGCAAAAATTAAGCATTCTTAAAGAGTCTGTAATTATATTTATACATTAAAATGTCAACAGGGTGAAATGAATAACTTCAAACAATATTTTAATCGAATTGTTTTAAAACAAAACAATTAATCAGTGTTTTATCATCACTCCTAAATAATCCCATGGTTTAAAAAACAGGACATTAATGCCCTTTTTAAAAAATTAAATGTGAGAGGTGATTATGAACAAGAAATTCATGTAATTATTTGATATTTTCATAACCACACCATATCTTTCTGATTAGAGAGCAATCTCTTGTCCTTTACAACCTGATTACTAAGTCATTTATTTTGCTATCATGAATTCCTGGAACTCCAGTATTTGTGGATCCTTTTGGAGGTTAATTCAGTGTTAAAGACTTTGGATCTCAAAATTCCACCTTTGAAGGTTGCATATGCTGGTAATGTAGTTGTGCTCACTTCTGACATATAAAGTAAGAGCCTTGCTTTGGTCAGAGCAGGGGTACTTTGGGCAAAGTTTATCTTTCACAACCCCCTGCAATTAGCTTCTGAGAGTAAATAATACCCATAGATTCTGACAGTCTTTGAGATGTCTTTCTACTCCATACATTGTCAGCTGCACACATCTGCCCACTCCAAGGAAGATATCTGATGAATTCATACTGAATTGGATGGCTAATATTAAAAGTTACCATTTGTCCTTTGGAGAAACCTAAGAAATCACCTGCATTTAGGAGTGTTCCAACACCACGAAATCTAAGTACTGTTCTTTATTCAATAAGCGGGCATGTGTTTTCTAACACTCTTGGCAGAATAGAAGATAAAAAAAATCAGATGGTAAGACTTCTACCTGAAATTCAAGGATGCTATAATCAGTTAGGCTGATGGAACCCAAATAGAAAGATGTTTCATGCTTCTTTGCCAGCCATTTGACCATGACTGAATATTTTTTTTTGCCAGTTTTTTGGCCTATGAATAGCTCAGCACTCTATCAGATAAAGCTTCCATGGTAACCTTGTTTATATTTTCAGTGACTCCAGTGTTGGTTGAAAAATGGTAAATACCTCAAAATTAGTGAGTTCTATTTCTTAATAAATATGTGTTTGTTAGTTCTGTATAAACAAGTATCTTATGATAGGTTTTTAATAAATATATGTTTTTAAATAAACATGTATATGAATATTTTAATTGGTTATCCAAATACTTTATTTTTCTGGATATTACTCATAGGAGGCAATGGTCGAAGCTGTCTAAGGCAAAAACAAAAGAGAAAGAGCAAGAGATGGTGACAATCCGACAAATGATGAAGGTCGAGAGGTCAGTAGTCCCAGAGACGCTGGACTCACACTACATAGTGGTCAATAACCTTGGGTAGGAAATACCTGTGCTTGTGGTTGATTTTGAAAGAGACTTTTAGCCTATTTTCAAAGAGCTTGAAAGCATTTCTTTAGAAGTGTAAACTTCCAAGTATGTGCTGTACTGAGTGGTGATGGAGATCATGTAATCATTCAAACCAGATGATTGAGAAAACATGGAGGAACTTCCTGTGAGCTCAGACTTATATCTGAAAAGCTAATTCCTTAAAATGATTTGTCCTTTCATTTGGGAAGGGATCAATGATAAAATTCTATCTAAAGCCAAACTCTAAGGCTTTCTGCTTCTTTGTTCTGATGCTGATAAGCATTCATTATTAATAGCTATGGGTAACAAATCAATGGACCACAGTTTGCCTAATTATAAGAGTTTTTAAACATTGCTCTGGGATATAGTGTCCTTAGAATTATTTTGTTTTAAAATATAATATTTAGTACTTTGTTGACAAGATCTTTTCTAAAAGATTTTTTTAAATGAACATATATTAAACCTTGCATAGCTTATATACAACCTCATTTCATCCTCACTATAGACTTTAAAGTTTGCTAGTTGTGTATATGTGGTTCCTTTTTAAAATTGTCTCTGTGTCACAATTTAGGAAAAAACAAGGTTTAGAGAGTGAATCCTTCACTGATGAAGTTCACACATCACTTGTTAGAGATATGACCCCATTTTCAACTCAAGTTTCAACCACAAGTTCGAGGATCTTAACCACAGGGTTTACCAACTACTTTAGTCTTCCGAAGGCAGTTACAATCCACTTAGTTACAGTATAAATATCTAGCAGTTTATTTGAAGTATAATAAATTATAAATATTTATTGGATAAGTAAAAACAGCACAGAGAATAAAATGGTATGTTTATTCAAATAGAAGCTTAGTTTTAGTGTCTTTTAAACATTTTGACATGGTTTTAGGAATATGGACTGAGTAACTATTATTACTACTACAGCTCTATTACTACAACTCCCCAGATGCAATCATTAATTTCATTTGTGCTACAATAGTGCTCAGATTATCTTTCAAATTATCAGTGAGTTGAACTTTCAAATTTTATTCATGGAAGCCTGAAGGGCTGGTCGAATTTAATCTTTGAGGTAATAATGGATTTTACCTGGTCTCACCCTTACTTTCCTTCTTGTCTGTCTCCTTCCCTCCTTTCTTATAACAGAGACTGCCAGCCACATACTCCATATCTCCTCTTTCCCTTCTCCTTAGTGGACTACCTTGCACCTATTTAAATACCACATTCCCATGCCTCCTTGGCAACCAGGGTAGCCATGTATTTAAGATGTGGTCAGGGACATCAGGTAGGAATGTTTTATAACAAATTCTAGAACTCTCCATAGATAGAAGAGGTTTCTCTTCTCTTTCTCCCTCTTACTGATTGGAGTGCTGATGTGATGGCTAGGGGATGAGCAGCTGTGTTTTGCAGGTATAGATGAAGGCGGAATACAGGGAGAGTGGATGAGGAGTTTTAGATGATAGCTGGAAATAGCTGTTTGAGTCCTAAGACTGCCAAGAGTGATAAGCCTCTATCTTCTTTATGTATGATTATTTGAGATATTTGTTTTGTTTTATTAATTACAGCCTGAAGCATACCTTACTTTATGGTTTGTAACTACCTCTATCTTTTGGCTTGAAAATGATCAAATATTAAGATATCCTTGAAGTAACACACTACTTCTTTAGATGTAGGTCCAGTTTTAGAAACAATTTTAGGAAATTTTAATTTGGGTTCTTCCAGAAAGTTTCTTTTCCCCATAGTTTCATGAGAAGGTGGAGTGTGTGCGATGCTTTCTTTGATGAGACATGAGATCATGCATGGGGAATTGCTGGGAAATGATGTGGGGTACACAGAGTTTCTGGATAATTGTATGTAAGTCTCTTTCCCACCCACCAGTGCTTGAGGACATCTGATTTGGAATCTCCAAGTCCTTCCAGCTACTAAAAAGGAATGGATGAGACACACAGTGTTGTGGCCAAATCTCTCATTTTGGTACCTCATGAAAAGTTATGACAAAAGGCAGAAAAGTTCTGATAAAATCACATTCAAGCTCTAATGGGAACCAATCATCTTTTATTCTTATTAATTCATGACCTTGCTTAGTTGTGGTCTGTGTGCCCAAAGGCTATCAAGGAAGGCATTTTATCAATTTACAAGATGAATGAGTACAACAGAGCCTTAGTTAACAGTTCACAATGTATTAAGCAATAATATAAATAAAATTTTAGCTACTTTGAAGCCTATAGATAGGAATACACAGAAAGAGAAAGAGAGAAAGAGAGAGACAGAGATGAGAATATAAAAATGTATAGATACCCAGTATTAAATTGTAGGTGGAAAAAACAAGAAAAAAATGAATAAATTATTCATGTCAAAATGTGAATTACTGTGATAACTCTGTTTTACAAACTCTACATTGGGGCTCTAATTATGTCAGAGAGAGTAAATACAACCCCGCTTTACGGTGGCAAAGTATAAATGGGTTTTCACATTGAGAAGGTAATTCTCTTTCAAAATTCTCTTTGGTACATTTCCTAGGCTTTCACAGGAAATCCCAAATTATTTTAGCAAATAACAAAGATAGAGGAGAGGGAAGAAAGGTAAGAAAAATAAAAAAGTCAGTGAGAATAAAAAAGAGAAGCTGATAGAATATGATTTCTAAGAAGACATAAAAGAGTAAAATTATAAAAGTGAGGCTGAATAAAGAGTAATGTGGTTAATATTCCGTCTGAGAGCATATCACTGATTTCATCAAGGTTACTACTTGAGCCACATATTTTTTTGGTTTATTTCTCTAACCTTTAAAACTCAAAACAGGGGTGGCAAGGACATTTTTACATATTGCTTTCATCACCTGGCCAAGTGCTGAAAGGTTTAATGTTAAAGGAGAAAGAACAGAAGATGCTAGTTAGGTGTAGGTAGAAAGGAAGAGTGGGAGGAGAAGCGGTCTGCGGGAGCAAACATAAGACTTTTCTCCACTATACTTATCTACTGAGCCCTTGTTCTTGATGGTGCTACTGCCTTCAGGACTTACTGATTTACTATACTGATAATTACACCGTCATCAACCTGCATTTTTCTTCCCTGCATAAATGTTGAATTTGTTTAGAAGCTGGCTGTGGTCAGATCACTAGAATGCCTCCATCGAATGCAGGGGACATATGGAAGTCCTACTGTGTGCAAAGTTCAGAGTGGTATCTGGAAAACAGGGAACCCATTCTTAATTTTAAGAACCTCTTAAACTGCTTGAGAAATCAATCTTGTTTCAGCTAACCTGTGATACAAAGCAAAAGAAAGAAAATCTCATAAAATTCTGAACATTAGCTGAGAGAGTTTAAAGAAAAGACAGAGAGACTTATTATTCAGCAGATTTTTTATTTTATTTATTTAGTTCTGGTGGTACTGGGGGTTAGACTTAAGGCTGTACTTTGGCCAGTACTCTAACATGCCCTATTCCTCTTGCTTTTCAGGTTTTTTTTGGGGGTTGGGTCTCTTGCTTTGCCCAAGCTCTCCTCAGACCACAATCCTCCTACCTCCACCTCCTGATTAGCTGAGACTACAGATATGCAACATCACCCCTGGCCAATTCAGCAGAATTCTTAAAAAGCTTATTTAAGAGGTGTCATCTAGGTTATGTAGCTTCTTTGTTACATGTGGTCAGTAAACCTCAGTTTCTTTCTCCATAAAATTGAGATTATAACAGTATCTACTTCATGGATCTGTTGCTGAAGGATTAAATAAAGTAAAAAGTATTAAGAACAGTACATAACAGGCACTGTATAATAAGAGTTAACTATTAAATTTTTATAAGCATTACATTTATTCATAGTAGAAATTTCCAATAATTACTTTCAGAATTCTAGAAAGACCTATCACTTTATTTTCTTAAAGCAGCCAGTATAGTAATAAAGAACCAACAAATAGTTATAAAAATTAAGTATATTTTAAGCATTACACATAATAGAAATTTAAGTGGTCAACACCAAGAAATATAATTATCTTTCTATCTCTGATCTCTAACCATCTATCTTTTCATCTGTCTATGAACACAATTGAGGGCAAAGATCTTTTATGGATGTAATATTAAGGTAAATGGCCCTCTTTTCATCCCACAATAACCCCTGAGATGGACAAATGGACACAAGTAAAACGATATGGAAGAGGGGCATTTTAGTTGGAAGAACAAAAGTGTCAGAGACACAGAGGTAAGAATATAGCAAGAAAGCTTGGGGGAATAATGACCTATTTTGTTGGCGCATAGGAGATAGTCAATAAAGTAAGCTAGGTATTTGGGGGACCACAAGTTAGTAGATCTTAAAGTACTCAGGTAAGTAGGGAATAAGTGATAGGGTTTTAAAATCTGTAAGGGTGTGTTGATATGTTTATGGTGGTCAGACAGTGGAATTGTCTGACAAAGTAGGTACTTTGTAGCAGTACCTACTATGGATCCCATAGAGACAGGTGGCAGACAACTGGAAGGAGGACATGTAAATAACTCAAGGAAGAGAGATAGGTAATAAAAACTGATGCTGGGGACAGAGATTTGCAATATTACCTCCTTCCCCAAATTGGTTTCAACTGATAGATATGCATGCCTATTTCCAATAGTACAAAAGGCAGCCATTAGGTAGGGAACCAAATCAGAACAAGCCTAACCAAACTGCTTCAGCAAATCCTCTTACTAATTTACAAACTTCTTTTCACCCACAAACGTCTTTGCCCAGTCTCCTCCTGAGCCAGAAGGAGATTGGCTTTCTCTTCCAGAAGACCTCATTACTCTGTCCAGGAGTCATGACAATATCTCTCTGGTAAATGTCTGCACATTATTCTGAATCCCGTCAGCTTCTGTCCCCACAATTTTTAAAATTCATTCTTTGCTATTCATCTTCAATTTTTTGCTCTCTTCTGGTTTCTTCCCTCAGACTTTAAACCCAATCAAAATGTTTCATGATTTTTTCTTTTCTGGTCCATTCTCATCCTCTTCCATTAAGATTCATTCTCTGCTCCACCAAGAGTTCCCTCATTGGCTTTATGCTCTATACTACACACCTGAACTGTGTTGCTAGCAACAATGTGTTTGTAATTCTGTCATCAGTGTCACAGCACCAGTGATATACCAAATGTGTTGCTGGAATTACAGTAGAACTCCTTATTTTCTCCTGAACCCTGTGTCTCCTACACCTTAAATATATCATACAGTAGCACCATAATCCTTTTAATCTGCCAAATTACAAATTGCAGAGGAATCCTACATTCCTTTTTCCTTTATCTTTCTTCATTAATCACTTTCTTCTTTGGAGACTGTATGGGATTCTTGGGTTAAAAGCAACATACAGAAACAGGTGTTCACTGGAAATAGAGTAGGACCCAAGGAATGGAAAAATTATAAAATTAACCCTAATAAAGGGCAAGAATAAGCAGCTCTGGAAAATGAGGGAAGAGGAGTCGAGCAGTAGTCATTTCCTAGGTATACATGCCAGACTAAAGAGGATCACAAGTTCTTTGACATTCTTCCTATTCAGACAGTGAGATCACTTCACTCCCGTGTATATGGAGTGTCCTGTGATTTCAATACCAATAGACTACAAGAGAAACAACAAACACTGTGCCAATTCTAGACCTCACTCACCTGTAAGAGGGCTGATTTCAGTTCTTGGAGCTGTGAGCTCCCTGTAAGAAATATGACTTCTCTGCTATAGTGATGTCATGGAGAAGACCTGACAATTCAGAGCACAACAGGAAGCTGACTGAGCTCAGCCTTCCAGTCACCCTCACCAAGACACCAGGCATATGAGCCAATCAGTGTTCAATTGATTATTTCTGAGGCAGATGAATTTGGTCCTGCCCAAATCTGAGCCACAAAATCACGACATGTAATAAAATAATTATTGTTTTCTGTTATATTTTTCATGTAGTTTGTTAGGAGCAATGGACAACCAGAATGAAAAGGATAGTCTGGTCAGAGCTGTGCCTCTGGCCCAAAGCAAGTTGAATCATTCCTGCCATATAAGTTGTTTTAGGAGATAATCTCTGATAGATCAAATGTCAGGCTATAATTCTTTCTCTGCATAGACAGTTTACGAAAGGAAGTGGCCTACTTACTGCACTTCTATCAGGGAAAGGGAAAGGAGATGTTTAGATCCATAGGAGCAGTATACAATAGGGAAGAAATGATTTGCTCAAAAGGAATTTGGTGTGCTCTTTAAAATGGGGAGCTAGACAGAGCTCCTAAACCACAAACCTCTAACAACCATGAATTCTACCTCTGTACCTCTTCCCAAATTTTACCCTTGTGTCACTGAGTTAGATCAGTCCTCCTCTGCCCATATCTAGACTACTGCAGTAGCTTCTAATCCATGCAGCTTTCAAATTTCCTCCAACTTTTTTCGGTTGTCACATATGAGTTTTAAAAACAAATACCATCTGGACAATTGGACAATTCACATGCAAAAGAATGAACTTGGACCCTTACCTTACCTCATAGATAAAAATAGCCGCACATGGATCACATATCTAAATATAAGAGTTAAAACTATAAAATTCCCAAAAGAAAACCAAGGAATAAATTTCTGTGAACATGGGTTATGCAGTTCTTTCTTAGCTATAAGAACTAAAATATAGACAAATTGGATATCATCAAAATTAAATTTTTATGCATTAAAGTTGAAGTGATATTTGCAAATCATATATTTGAAAGGGACCTGTATCTAAAATCCCATTGTTGTGTTTGCCCTTGATCTAATGTCCACATATGAGGGAGAACATACGATTTTTGGTCTTTTGGGCCAGGCTAACCTCACTCAGAATGATGTTCTCCAATTCCATCCATTTATCAGCAAATGATAACATTTCGTTCTTCTTCATGGCTGCATAAAATTCCATTGTGTATAGATACCACATTTTCTTAATCCATTCGTCAGTGCTGGGGCATCTTGGCTGTTTCCATAACTTGGCTATTGTGAATAGTGCCACGATAAACATGGGTGTGCAGGTGCCTCTGGAGTAACCTGTGTCACAGTCTTTTGGGTATATCCCCAACCCAAGAGTGGTATTGCTGGATCAAATGGTAGATCAATGTCTAGCTTTTTAAGTAGCCTCCAAATTTTTTTCCAGAATGGTTGTACCAGTTTACATTCCCACCAAAAGTGTAAGAGGGTTCCTTTTTCCCCAAATCCTCGCCAACACCTGTTGGTGGTGGTGTTGCTAATGATGGCTATTTTCACAGGGATGAGGTGGAATCTTAGTGTGGTTTTAATTTGCATTTCCTTTATTGCTAGAGATGGTGAGCATTTTTTCATGTGTTTTTTGGCCATTTGAATTTCTTCTTTTGAGAAAGTTCTGTTTAGTTCACTTGCCCATTTCTTTATTGGTTCTTTAGTTTTGGGAGAATTTAGTTTTTTAAGTTCCCTATATATTCTGGTTATCAGTCCTTTGTCTGATATGTAGCTGACAAATATTTTCTCCCACTCTGTGGGTGTTCTCTTCAGTTTAGAGACCACTTCTTTTGATGAACAGAAGCTTTTTAGTTTCATGAAGTCCCATTTATCTATGCTATCTCTTAGTTGCTGTGCTGCTGGGGTTTCATTGAGAAAGTTCTTGCCTATACCTACTAACTCCAGAGTATTTCCTACTCTTTCCTGCATCAACTTTAGAGTTTGTTGTCTGACATTTAGATCCTTGATCCATTTTGAGTTAACATCGGTATAGGGTGATATACATGGATCTAGTTTCAGTTTTTTGCAGACTGCTAACCAGTTTTCCCAGCAGTTTTTGTTGAAGAGGCCACTTTTTCTCCATTGTATATTTTTAGCTCCTTTGTCAAAGACAAGTTGGTTACAGTTGTGTGTCTTCATATATGGGTCCTCTATTCTGTTCCACTGGTCTTCATGTTTGTGTTTGTGCCAGTACCATGCTGTTTTTATTGTTATTGCTTTGTAATATAGTTTGAAGTCAGGTATTGTGATACCTCCAGCATTGCTCTTTTCACTGAGTATTGCCTTGGCTATTCATGGCCTCTTGTGTTTCCATATAAATTTCACGGTAGATTTTTCAATCTCTTTAATGAGTGTCATTGGAATTTTGATGGGAATTGCATTAAACATGTAGACTACTTTTGGGAGTATAGACATTTTTACTATGTTGATTCTGCCAATCCATGAGCATGGGAGATCTCTCCACTTTCTATAGTCTTCCTCAATCTCTTTCTTTGGAAGTGTATAGTTTTCCTTGTAGAGGTCTTTCACATCTTTTGTTAGGTTTACACCTAGGTATTTGATTTTTATTGAGGCTATTGTAAATGGAATTGTTTTCATACATTCTTTTTCCGTTTGCTCATTGTTAGTGTATAGAAATACTAATGATTTTTCTATGTTGATTTTATATCCTGCTACCTTGCTATAGCTATTGATGATGTCTAGAAGCTTCTGAGTAGAGTTTTTAGGGTCTTTAAGGTATAGGATCATGTCGTCTGCAAATAGGGATATTTTGACAGTTTCTTTACCTATTTGTATTCCTTTTATTCCTTCTTCTTGCCTAATTGCTCTGGCTAGGAATTCCAGTACTATGTTGAATAGGAGTGGAGATAGTGGGCATCCTTGTCTTGTTCCTGATTTTAGAGGGAATGGTTTCAGTTTTTCTCCATTAAGTATAATGCTGGCTGTAGGTTTGTCATATATAGCTTTTATAATGTTTAGGTACTTTCCTTCTATTCCTAGTTTTTAGAGCTTCCTATGTATAGCTTTTATAATGTTGAGGGACTTTCCTTCTATTCCTAGTTTTCTTAGAGCTTTCATTATGAAATGGTGTTGGATCTTATCAAAGGCTTTTTCTGCATCTATTGAGATGATCAAGTGGTTTTTGTCTTTGCTTCTGTTAATGTGGTTTATTATGTTTATTGATTTTCGTATGTTGAACCACCCCTGCATTCCTGGGATGAAGCCTACTTGGTCGTGGTGAATAATCTTTTTGATGTGTTGTTGAATTCGGTTTGCCATTATTTTGTTGAGGATTTTTGCATCAATGTTCATTAAGGAGATTGGCCTATTGTTCTCCTTTTTGGAGGTGTCTTTGCCTGGTTTTGGGATAAGTGTAATACTGGCTTCATAAAATGTGTTTGGCAGTTTTCCTTCCCTTTCTATTTCGTGGAACAGTTTAAGGAGGGTTGGTATCAGTTCTTCTTTAAAGGTCTGATAGAATTCAGCAGAGAATCCATCAGGTCCTGAACTTTTCTTTTTGGGGAGTCTCTTGATTGCTGCTTCAATTTCATTTTGTGTTATAGATCTATTCAGGTGATTAATTTCCTCTTGGTTCAGTTTTGGATGCTCATATGTATCTAGAAATCTGTCCATTTCTTTAAGATTTTCAAATTTATTTGAATATAGGTTCTCAAAGTAGTCTCTGATGATTTCCTGGACTTCCATGGTGTTTGTTGTTATCTCCCCTTTTGCATTCCTGATTCTACTAATTTGGGTTTTTCTCTCCTCATTTTAGTCAGGTTTGCTAGGGGTCTATCAATCTTGTTTATTTTTTCAAAGAACTAACTTTTTGTTTCATTAATTCTTTGTATGTTTTTTTTTTGCTTCTATTTCGTTGATTTCAGCTCTTATTTTTATTATTTCTCTCCTTCTATTTGTTTTGGGATTTGCTTGTTCTTGTTTTTCTAGGAGTTTGAGATGTATCATTAGGTCATTGATTTGGGATCTTTCAGTCTTTTTAATATATGCACTCATGGCTATAAACTTTCCTCGCAAGACTGCCTTAGCTGTGTCCCATAGGTTCCGGTAGGTTGTGTTTTCATTTTCATATAGTTCCAGGAACTTTTTAATTTCCTCTTTTATTTCATCGATGATCCATTCTTCATTAAGTAATGAGTTATTTAGTTTCCAGCTGTTTGCATGTTTTTTTGTCTTTACTTCTGTTTGAAAAATAGTTTGATGATTAAAAAAGTTTTCTTTGGCTGTTCTGGTGTCTGAACTCAAGGCCTCACGCTTATGAATCAGGTGCTCTACCACTTAAGCCACTCTACTAACCCTTGTCTTTGTTGAGTAGTTTTGAAAACACCTTGGGGTCTTGAAAACTGTTTGCCAGGTCTGGCTTCAAACTGCAGTTCTGATCTCTGCTTCCTGAGTAGCTAGGATTACAGGTGTGAGCCACCAGTGCCCAGCTAAAAAAATTTTTTTAAACATACACACAACCTAGCAATTCTATTCCTAGATATATACCGAAGAGAAATGAAAACTATGATTGTGCAAAAACTTCATACATAAATGCTCATATTAGAATTAAGTATAATAGCTAAAAAGGTAAAACATGCTGTATTTTCATCAGCTAATGAGTGTATAAACAAAATGCAGCATAACCATATTAGTGAATGTCATTCAGTCACAATAAAGAATGAAGTACTCATGTGTTACAATACAAATCAATCTTTAAAACGTTATGGTATGCAAAAAGAAGCCACCAAAAAAAGGCTGGTTGCCATTGTGCATGCCTGTAATTCCATTTATCTGGGAGGCAGAGATAGGAGGATCATGGTTTGAGGCCAGCATAGGCAAAGTTAGTGCCATTCTATATGAAAAACAAGCCAAAAGAAAAAGGACTGGGGTCATGTCTTAAGTGGTCCAGTGCTTCCTTAGCAAGTGGGAGGCCTGAAGTTCAATCCCTAGTACTCAAAAGAAAAAAGAAAAAAAGACAACATGTTATACAATTCTGTTTATATGAAATATATAGGATAGACAAATCTACAGAGACAGAATATGGATTAGCACATAGAGGATATAGAAATAGGAAGTGACTACTAATGGGCAGGGGTTTCTTTGGGGGATAATGAAAATGTTTTAAAATTAGTGAAGGTTTCCTAAGTCTATGAATCTACTAAAAACCACTAAATTACATACTTTAAATGGGTGAGTTTTATGGTATGTAGAATTTTATCTGGATAATACTAATGCATAAATAAAGGAATCATGGTTATTTAAAAGGCTTCAATGCTTTCTCACTGTCTGCACCCAGGTTTCCTGGCTGGGGTATATGTATTGTGCACTGAAGACATGTAGATAGCATTGACAAAGTGTAGAAGTCCTTATGGCTGTCCTCCTACCTATGGTTCTTTTCTCATTCTTCAACATGCTTAGATCCATACAGCCTTTCTTCTGGCTGTGCAGAAGAATTTGCACCTGGATTTATCTTGCTTTTCTGACTTGGATGGTCTCTTGCTTTTGACTGTCTGTCCATCCCATCTCATTTCATATTTCTTATCATTTCAAATGCTTACTCATTCTTTAAGACTTTCCTTACCTCTTGTACTGCATCAATTACCATAGTTGATTTGCATAAATGACTGACAAGCTTGGGCAATAAAATGAATTTTTTGACAAGGTAGGGGTTAGCCTGAAGAATGAAAACATCAATAGAACATCTAAGCCACAGGAAAGAAAACAGCAAGGGTCTAGCCTATAGGAACTCACGAACATTGCATTCAATGAATGAGACTCTTGTATTGCATTGACTCTGTGAGATTTGGTTCAAGAATCAAGACTCAAAAGAGCAAACTATCCAATTGCCCTAGCTTGGGTAGTGTGTTGATGTCTCCTTCGTTCTATGGTGGGGAATCTTCATGGAGGGGTTAGCTGTGTGCAATCCATGTGATGATGGTTCTAGATGTACTCACCCATTACTAAGCCTCCTTGGAATTAGATGAGACTACATGATTAATTCAAACCAGTGAGCTCAAATAGGATGGGACATCTCTAAGCTCAAGTGAAGAATTAATGTAAGACCCTCTAGCTGTATCTGCCATGTGTTTCAGGTGCTCTCTTAGTGCCTGTGGTCAAAGGGAACCCCGTAGCCTATGCAGGACATGTGGCACAAATAAGAATGTTTAGTGTGGGCAAGAAATAAAAATTTGAGATTGATTTTATTATACTATCTTGACTAAAGTATTTCTTAAATTAAAATTGGGTCTGTGTCACCAGAAAAAAAGGAGTTGGGGCATGGATTCTGAATGACTTGATAACTACCAGTTGTCTACTAAATCCAGTGAGATTCTTTGATTTTCCTGGGGACAGTTACCACTTCCTACTCCTTGCTGACATAGTACTTTGGTATAAAGTAGACCATTGGTATCCACAGTTCTATGGTTCCAAGGAGGTTATAGTGGAAGAAAACACTATGAATGCTCAGGATATATATATGGAGTTCAGTACTCTAAAATTACTGAAATTTGCCTATACCCTACATACAGTAGCTTTGAGTACTCATCACTTAAAGCCACATGGAGTAGGCTATATTACCATCACAAAATTACTTTTGTTCACATTAATATTGCTCACTCCAAACTAGATCTTGTTTCATGTTTTTTTAAATCTCAAATATTATGGATGCTTGATTTATAACACTGCCCAATTTCTACTAAGCCCATGCCCCCTTTCAAGAAATTTTCACTTGATCACTTTAATTAAGCACACTGACTTTCACTTTGCCTTTTTGGGCACAATTTGTTTTTTGGAAGGCTGATTTTCACAAAATTCAGGGCAGAGAAACACTCAGCAGATTTCACCATGTTTTAAACACAACTGCCTATAACGTGAGACTGACTGAGACCTTCTCAGTCATTGAACTGTGTCACATGTATAGGAAATTAAAATCCTTGTTTTTGAAATTTCTTTGGATTTTTATAAATTTGTTTTTTAGTGTACTTGGTCATACCACATGTAATACATCTGTGAATAGGCAGGCTTACTGCACAGCTTAAGCACACTGGTTAGAAAGCTGAAACTCTGATTACACGCCTTTTCCTTCTACCATGACATCAGGAAAACAATGAGCAAATGTTGATTAAATGAGAGCATGAACAGATGAGGAAAAAAGAAAAAAGTGAAAGATGGAGGTGATAATTAGGTGGCCACTTCTGTTATATACAAGAATCCCATGGTTTTCTCTTAATAGTTTTCCTTTTGTGCTTATTCATGCTTTGTCTTACACTTTGGTCAACAACAGATGCACCAGTGCAAAATGGATCCATTGTCTGGTCTACCTAGCCTACAAATTCATTTTGGTAGCTTCAGTCTGCTTAGCATCTTCAATATTTTCATTTGTTTGGCATTTTGAAAAAAATATATACAGCAAAATTTACCCAAGTATCTAGGGTTGTGTGTGCTCTTAAAAAAATAGAGTAGCCAACCACAGTGAGCCTCCATTCCCTACCTACATCAACAACAAGTTGGATCTTTTGTGCCTTTGTTTCTCATACATAAAGTCCTTCCACTTCATAGACCATCCATGTAGCCTGTTTTCCCTGTTCAAGTTCCCTACCAGGCTCTGGTGGGTACTGTTTTCTAGGGTCCCTGTAAACACTTCAGGAAACTGAAATGTGTGTAGAAGTCTTTTCTGGGATACCCAAGATTATTGACTGCTCTGTTGATGATCAAATTCTCCTTTTCAGTTGGGAATTGATCCTTGACTTCACATATCATGAAAAAAGTGCTAAAGTTTTAAAAACCATTTGGGTAAAGCATTTCTTATATATTATTCTGTAATGGCCACTGTCTACTAAAGGTGCAGACGATTAACTTTTACTTGGTGATTTCTTCAATTTTAAGGAAACATTTTTGATTTGGTTTTGATGTAGTTTAAATGTATTGTATGCAGTTCTTTTTTTCTGAAAGAGTATAATTTGGTTCATAAATTGCAGATGGTGGAATCATGCTAAATGAATATCCACATTGCTCAGAAAATTAATTCTTTTGACAGAATCATTCACTTAAAATGGAGTGAATATTTAACTTTATATATTAAGAGGTTTGAATGGAGTATCAATGCCGTCATTCTCACATACTGGCTCCCTCAATAATTTCATAGCTCATTTCACTTTTATTGAAGTAAGGGGTATTTGAGTCATATTTGTAAGTTTCCCTTGCCAAACATTTTTCTTTCATTTCATCCATTCTCTCTCTTTTTTTTTTTCTTTCTTTTTTGGTTCTTCTTCTTGGTGTGGTGTTTCTGGTCTCTTGCATTATGTATTGGTCAAAATTGATGAATTGAACTTCAGCCAGTTGAGCTTAGGCGCTACAGGAGAGTGGTTAAAAGCAGAGGCTTAGAGTGTAAGACTGTTCTGAAGACTAAATCAGGATATATACATATATCTTTTCAGCAGATCTTGGCAGTATAGATGGCAGGCCACCTTGGTGTGAGTGTGACACTGGGAGTTGAATATTTATGATGCTGGGGAAAGCAGCAAAGTATGTTTTCAGCACAGAAAATGGAGGAAACGAGGATAATCTGGGTTCTTGCTGACCTTTAACCTTAGGCCCCTCTCTAATCCTCCCCTGAATAAATAATAGTGTCACCAAACACTTTCTGAAAGACCCAGAGAGTAAATAGTTTCAGCCATACCTTCTATGTTACAACTAACCAACTTTGCCATCTTTGCACAAAACCACTCACATACCACGTGAAACAAACAGACAGGGCTGTATGCCAATAAAACTTCATTTACATATCAGAAAGCAGGCTGGAATGGGGCTATAGTTTGTTGACTCCTTAGAATCTTTCTAAGGAAAATATACTTTGAGGACAGGACTGTGTCTCCCTTGTGCACTTGTAAAACTGCTAGTATAATTCTGATATACTTTAGATATTTAATAGAGATGTATTATTCATTAAGGGTGAAGATTATTTGCAGCAGAACACGTCTCATTTATAATAAATATCTGTTAACGTACTCTGGTGCTTGAAACGTTTTCCTTCTGTGATGTATTTGTGTTGACATTTACTATTCTAGAGGTGACAGTTTTTTAAGTCCTAAGTATGCTCTTCATATACCTTTTATGAATGTTTCATTAGTTAAAAGTAATATGGTTCTTTTGAGTTTCCTAAGTTGATTTTGTTGAGTTTAATTGCTAAAGACTCTGAACAATAGACATTATTTATGAACTTTTAAAAAGGAACAGAAGACCATAAAGTTATGTACTAATTCACTGCAACTGATTAGCACTTACTGGCTGTAATTTGTTGATGCCATGAATTTGGTGACATGACATGACGCTTCTAGCCTCAGGGGCTGAAAAGTAGAAATTGGCCAGTGTTGTCTGCCACTGATGGGGTGATGGGGTAAAGAAGATAGGGGTCCTCACATTGAGATTATCCTTGAGGCATTCTCAATGAACATGTACAAAATAATTCTATCTATAACATATATTATATATGTATATGTACATATATATGAGTGTGTGAAAGACACTAATCAAAGTATTCTTTGAAAAATACTCATCAAATTATTAACTAGGGTTACCCAGATAGTACAGTAATGGGAGATTTTATTTTGTACTTTAATTTATCAATTTTTTTTTTACCCTGAACAAAGTATTTTGGGGATCTCTGTTCTGGCACTGTGGAGTACTAGATACCCTAGAGGATCTTCATGTGATAATACAACCCAGGTCCTACATCAAATATGTTTTTGATGTATTGGTGGACTCTTGGGAACATTAGTGAAATAAACTATTAAACCACTTGATACCATGAGGTCCACAGAAGTCTTTGAAGTAAGTATCAATAACAGGTCTGGAACAAAGAGGCTAAACAGTAGACTGCTATACAAGGAAGCAGCTGGACCTCCAACTTCTACATTAAGATTTGAACTTGAAAGTGGTAAAGTAGTCCTATGACAAAAGCAAAAATTCACTCCAGAAGAACAAATTCCAAATGTATGCCATTGATACTCCTACAGGTCAAATTCAACAAAATTTGAGCTCATGATAGAAAGGAAATCGCCAAACAAAAACTGAAATAAGATACCATGAGCGAGAATCAGCACAAGCAATGGGTAGATTTTATAATAGTTTAGACTGGTTGAAGTGAGAACTAGGGAAAAAAAGGATTCAAAGAACCTAAGCAAATGTAATATAGTGAGACAGAGAGGCAAAGTGTGAGAGGTTAAGATATATGGAGACCAGACTAGAATAAAAAGGTTTAGCATACTCCTAGCTCAAGACCCAGAAAAAAATACTGTCTGACATTTTCTACAATTTACAAAAGACATGACTTCACAAACATGAAAAGCACCATATGTAAAATGTATAGGTTAAAAAAAAATCCCAGCAACTATAGTGAGCAGAATACCAAAGTTAAAAGAAGAGGTCTTAAAAGGAATTCAAGAAAAAGAATTGATCAATTGGATGGAAATTAGACGGATAGAAGAGATCTTTGCAGGAATGACAGAAGCACGAAGGGAAAATATATTCAGTTCTAAGAGATAATGGTGGTGCAGCTCGAAGTGTGAACAAAGCTAAATCATCTTTTAGGAAAAAGGATGAACTAAGAACAGATTTCTCTGACAGAGTATGATTAAATTTGTTGGAAGCTTTAATTGTCATACCTAATCTTTAAACTAGATATAGGATGCTCAAGTTTTCCTCTATTTCTTTTTTTGGGGGGGTGGGACTGCGGTTTGAACTTGGGGCCTAGTGCTTCATAGTCAGGCACCCTACCATTTGAGCCATTCTTCTCATAGAACAACAAAATAGCTGTGTATTTCTGAGAATTTTAAAAGATTATACTTACTAACACATAGTAACACATAGCTGTGAAAAAATGTTCAGCTATTTATCTTTTGGGATACATACTGGTTTTGTGGTTTCATCTCTGATTTTGATCTTTTGTGTCTTTTTATCTTACTTGTATTTGTCAATGTTTTACCAATTTTCTTCTTTAAAGACATTCTTTCAGCCTTGTTGATTCTGTTTTATTTTTGTATTTAATTTTTATTCTTTATTCTTTGCCGAGTTTTCTTTTGTGCTATTCTTTCTCTAAATTCTTTAGATAGATACAAAATATGGATTCTCCAATTTCTGATTTTTCCAGCATATATATATATATATATGCTAACTCAGTAGGTTTCCAAGTAAGTGCCCAGACTGGCAGCATTAGAGTGACTCAGGAAGTTGTTAGAAAGGCAATTTCTTGGGCCCAATTTTAGGTGCAGTAGAACCACAATTCTGAGATAAGGGAGTCCAGAAATTTGTATTCTGTTTGTATTTTTTAATGGGAAATTGTTCATAATAGTTAATTAGATTAAAAAGTAAGCAATTAGGTTAGATCTAAGCTAAAAACTATAATATACAAGTGAAATAGTTTTCTATCAGAGAAAAATTATTATTGAATGTATACTGAGATAAACTTTGTTGAGAATCCCAGGCAACATCAATATTATAACAAAACAAACCCACGCACAACACAGAAGTCCTGCTGAAGTAAAATGGCTAACTGATATTAAACAAAAAGATTCATAAATCGTAAGTTTTTTTCTAGAATGTTCATCTCTTCTTAGTTTCTTGTATCTGTGATCTGCTTCCTAAACAGTGGGAAAGATATTTTGTTAGCTATTGTTGTGTATTTCAAATGGCATTGAAGGAATTTTCTTTATGTTAATCAATCACTAATTTCCTTAAGGGTAATACTCAAAGAGGCAAGGTTTTTCAGTTTTCAACCAAATTAGTAAAGAAATAATTTTGACTAAAAGTAAAAAACAAACAAACAAAAAACAGCCACCAGTAACCCCATTTCCAGCAGATGGCTTTACATAATTTGAATGCTGGTCCTTGCATGGTTCAGTAACTCCTGAAATAACAGTAGGTCCATAAATATTTGGGGGGTGGAGAGGGTCGAAGTACATCACACATATATATGAAGACTGCATAATGAAATCCTCTAAATAAGGTTTTAAAGTGGTGGGGGGCACAGGGGTTAAGGAATATAGTAGAGGGGGTAAACTTGTTCAAAGAACAATATGCAGCTATGGAATTATCACAATGAAACCCCCTTTCACTATTAACACACTTGATAAAGACATGGAATAAACAAATAAATAAACACTGCAAAAAGCAAACAGACAAGTCAGCTATGGTATTTTATTTACAGTATGGATGCTTACCTGATTTCAAAAGCAGTGTAACAATCTATGCCACATTCCATATTACTGCTGGATTTGACTCGGAGTCTTCATGGAGAACCAATATGTTACCGTGCAATACCAGCACAGGAAGACAAAACATTTTGGTCACTTGAATTTTAAAGAGAGAATCTCAGGCTGGTGTACTGGCTTAAGTGGTAGAGCACCTGCCTAGCAAGTGTGTGGCCCTGAATTCAAACTCCAGCAGTATCACCACCAAAAAAAAAAAAAAGAATCTCAAAGTTTTATTAAAATCTGGAGTAAAAAATGTGCAATTCACATCACTATCGTGCAATTCAAACAAAAGATTACTTATTCATCCAGCTTGTAATCAGTAATTTTTACCAAGATATTTTTATCATTACATCTAAATTCACAACTTTTGAAATTTTTTATCAGGAAACCAAATAAGCTCACACTTTCTAAGGGGAAAAAAATCTGGTCAAGATAGTAAATATAACAACATTTAAATTAAAAAAAAAAAAGCCAAAGAAATATTCTACATCTGTAAGTTATGTCTAGTTTAGTTATAATAATAACTGGAATTTGCCAATCAGAAACAGGTCTTTTTCTCTTTTTTATTAAATCAAATCACTAAGAATTGATTCACATTTCCCTTCATGTCATCTTTAAAAAAGTCTCCCTTAAAATTGTTCCAAGACATTTAACAGAAAGAAGTAGTCAAAGAAGGCAAAATTAAGATGAACTAGAATGGTAACAAAATTTGAATTGATGCAGAAAATTTTGTACTTCATAGAGTCCAACTATTACTGGTCTTTAAGGAGATTATTGAAATTAAAAAGCAATGTGTAGGCATTCTAAATATTTTATACTCAATTCTATAAACCATAATAATTTCTATATATTGATACTTGGATTTGTGTGTATTTGTACATGCTAGATGACAACTTTTTAACTAGATATTCTTTGGATGTTTATTGCAGTTACATAGTAAAATATGAGGATTTTTATATATTTTACCAGTTGTTTAAATGTTGCCTTATAGTCAATTGATATTTTGAAGCAAAACAATTTATCAAATGTCTTCATTGATTTGTGCATGTTATTGAGTATGCCCAAAGTAGGTCTAGGTTAAAGCTTTTTATTCTTCCTTTTATTCATATTAATATTAATGATGTGTAAGTATATATTACACATATTGGATTTTATTTCCCAATGTTCTACAGAATGAAGAGATCCCTTGAATTGTAACAATTACTGCCACACACACATCTGGTCCATGTAAAGTACAACAATAGGAACTACATGTGGGAAAACAGTATGAGGACTGAAATAAATGTACCAATGACAATTCTTTCTTGGACAGAGTGTTTGTATGTTAAGGAGGTAATTGTAAAGTGTGTTAGATGTTCAAGTGTTAGCTTTTAGAAGGGCTGGTAATCTGCTTCTTAAATTCTATGTCAAGTTTCACAATGGCAGAGAATGAATTAAAAAAAAAAAAGTAAACCAGGAATTTTAAAGAGAATGAAAGCCAAGGAAATCAAGCTGAAATGTCAAGACAAAAAACCAAATGCAAGCCATAACTGGTGGATGAAGAGTTTTGTTGCTACGCTTTCCCTTGTCCTTCAGGGAGGTCATGAGGTAGATGAATATGGGTTGCAAGCTGTTCGTTCATTGTAGAGGTGCGTGGACACAGCAGTTAACACGTCCCCTGGTACTGATTAACTCTCAGCAGCTCTAGGCCAAGGACTTTATGCTCCAATAGAGACATTTTTGCCAGGTACTTGTTCTTGGTGATATCACACCCTAAATGTTACTTAACAAGCCTATCACAATCTGCACTATTCATTTTTCCAAGAGACAACTGTGTTGGTTATTATCAATATGTTGCAAAAAAAAAAAGGACCTTGAGGAGACTTGGCACCAAAAAAAAAATTCTTTTTTTTTTTTTTTGTGTTGGTGAGGATGTGGGGAAAAAGGAACCCTCTTACACTGTTGGTGGGAATCCAAACTAGTACAACCACTCTGGAAAAAAATTTGGAGGCTACTTAAAAAGCTAGACATCGATCTACTATTTGATCCAGCAATACCACTCTTGGGGATATACCCAAAAGACTGTGACACAGGTTACTCCAGAGGCACCTGCACACCCGTGTTTATTGAGGCACTATTCACAATAGCCAAGTTATGGAAACAGCCAAGATGCCCCAGCACTGACGAATGGATCAAGAAAATGTGGTATCTATACACAAAAACTTGTATAGTATCTATACAAGTAGTATAGTATCTATACTACTAAACTTGCCTTAACTCAGACATGTTATTCATAATAAATAAATATGTATACAGTATACATAAATTTAAAAAGCATTTCTGATACTAGAAAGATGACTAAATTTGTCATCCAAATAATTTTCTTCTATTTTGGGGTGAGTTCTTCAAATATTCTGTTCTTTAGATTTCTTATCTGTAAAATTGGAATAATGAAATGAGAAAGTATATATGGAATAATGCTTTAGGAACTATATAAAAATGGATGTAACAATAAAACTATTATGTATTATGTTAAGCTTTACTGGTATTAAGATACTATATTAATATTATTTAAAAATTCATTATTGGTAATATACCATTAGTGTAAAGTATCTTCTTGTTATGTTTTAAGACATTTTCCTCATTCTTAAGGATTCCAGTTTTGGTATTTATCAGAGAAGGATACTTTTTATTTGATTAGTTCCAGTTAAAGGTAATTTAAGTGTGAATAAAAACCTGCTGAAATTATATATTTTCAATTTCCATTAATAATTTCTGTTTTTTCCCTAAACAATAGAAATTTAATGCTGGCAGTTCCAGAGGATGGGATTTCCACAATCAAGGCATCAACAGAGGGGATGGTGGAGTGGCTCAAGTGGTAAGAGTGCCTATTTAGCAAATGTGAGGTCCTGAGTTCAAATCCCAGTGCTGCCAGAGGGAAAAAGGCACCAACAGCTTCAGTGTCTGGTGAAGGCTCATTCCCTGATTTGTAGCTGGTACTTTCTTGCTGCATCCTGACATGAAATAGGTGAGTGCTGTTCATAGAAGCAGCTTAACTTATTGCTACTAAATTTTTTGAGTGTGAGTGTGTGACCAGATTTGTTTAACATGCTAAAGGCACAGTGATAGACTATGGTTCCTACTTCTGTGGACCTGAGAGTCACAGGAGACAAACACAGCAGCACAGAAACCAGAAAAAGTTCTGATAGAAGCAGTACAATGGGGAAGGATGTACTTTTCAGTTAGCCTCATGTGCAGTAGGTAAAGAAAGTTTAGTGTATCTTTTTTACTTACTCTCTGCAAGGTATCATCTTACAACATGCTTAGTCCATGCAAGGTGCCATCCATGGTGGTTTTTGGCGCAAAGCAGATGGGAAAATTAGGATAGGGAGCTTAGAGAAAAAAATGACTTTGGCTATTAACTAATATGTAAACTACCTTCCTGAATATATTTGATGTCAACTGATCACGCAACTTCTTCATACTGTCTAAATGTTCAGAATTCAGAAAAAATGAATGTAATTGAATTGCTCTTTAGCAGATAGCATAAAGTAAGGCTTTCTGTTTTGAATTGATTAGGTTATAAAACTCACGTATTTTCTCATAATTTTTAAATATGTTTTAGATAACAATTCATTCTGGTAAAAGAAGGGAAATAGTTTAGAAGACATGATACTTTCTACTTTGCTTCCCTAAAAATTAGGGCAATAGCATTGGCTCTATGGATGTTGCTTTGTGCTGCTCTTTGCAGAATGAAATGTGAATCACTTATTTTGGTATGTGAATGGAAACAGGTACTGATAAAAACAACTTTGTTCACTTCAAATATAAACAATAAAAAACAGCATATGCTGGGATTAAATAATATTCTATGTAAGCAAAAATTACTCTATTTCTTATCATGTTATGACATTAGGAGAGAAAAAATGTTTTGATTTAAAAATCTGTCAGCTATCATGTAATTTAATATGTAGTGACATATACTGCTAAAAGGTATATACTAACATTAAAGACCCAAATGCCAACGATTAATATTATAGTGATGACAGAAGGACACTGCCTAATTTTAATCCACTGTTTATCTATGGGGGTAATTTATAGATCACTCGACATGTTTTAATAGTCGACATAAAAAGATATCCTCTAATACCCACTTCCTTTCAAGATCTGACATTTGCAATTACAAATACGGAGAAATACCAAGGGTTGCCTTCGCTGGGTATGTATACAAATAGCTAGTTATCTTGTGCACAGTTTATAAAAGTGATCTATTAAAAACAAAACTGCTCCCAAGACCTGGGGTCTCTTAATATTCAAGTTGAATATCAGAGGTTGACTCAAAATGAGGGCAGAAACACAAAGAGTGGTCAACACATTGATTTGCCTGCCAAATAGAGTTTTACCATCATAAATCTCAGGCTGACAACAGCACAAAGCTTTCTTCACCCAAACACTGCCAAGTAAGGGCGTTTATTCACTGATTGGCTGATAGTTTCCATGACAACTGATGCCACAATTAGACAAGTACAATCCCACTCTCAAACATGCACAATTCATTAATTCAGCAGGACTTTGTTGATGATATATTATGAGGGAATATTTAATATTATTCAGAGACTGATATTTGTTTCTTATCTAGAGTAAAACAAATTACAGTAAGTGATGAAAACAACCATTTAATTAGAACAAAGTTAGTTTAATATGCAATTTTGTAAATTGAGGTGTTTTCTAATAATTTCATAGTATCTCATTCTGTAAACTCAATGAGTATTGAGTTGACCTTCAAGTTGTTTCCTTATGGGCCCTTTTTGAAAAGGTTGGAAAGAATGTGAGTCCAATTTTCTACATATGAAAGAAGTTAACACAAATATTCCATTAACACTTAAGAGAAAATAATTTTATTCCATGTTGAATGATTATGAAATTTGGTAGATATTCATCTGTAGAGATCTCAATGAAAATTGCAAAAAAGAGTCATTTGCATATCCTTTGTCTACAGAGGAGCCACATTCACCAGATATGTTTCCCAAGAAAGACTGACCACATGGATTCAGAATCTAAGTACTAATAAGGTAGAATCTAGTGAGGAGTCTGATAAAATAAAATTGCATTTGTCAACTTTTACTCAATTTTAACATGCCAGTCTATCAACCCAGAAGTGGAAAGGCTGACATTTCTAATTTCATTTTTCCCTATGGTGCTCCAAAAAGTATGCAAAAATGCAAGTGAATGAATCGAAACCCTATCCATGCTTATGTGTGTCTGTTTATCTATATTAGTTGGACCATACTGCAAAAGGTGTAGGAGGCTAGACACCAAACTGTCAAAAATGCTTACTTTAGAGATGTGAGTTAAGAGAAATTTGGGGAAATGCTCTTAATCTGTGCAGTCTTTATTAACTGATTTACAGTAAGATTTAATTTATAATTTCAAGTATAAAATCCTATAAAGTACAGAAAAAACGACTGATAGTTTTAAAAATCAGGAAAACAAAGTAATATTCTTAGAATATCTAATGTATTTTATGTATATACAGGTGTCATAAATCAGCACACAGTGGTGTGTGTGCGTGAAACAGAAAAAAATGCAGAAGGACACATGCTAACTACTTAGGGGTGGTTATCCCTGGGCAGTAACAGTGGGATTGTGGATAATTATTTGCTTTCTTTATACTTATTTACATTGTTTACAAGGAGGATGACAAAATTATTTATACTGAAAAGTGTTATTATGTTATACTCAATAAAAATGAGTGAAGGGGTGGGAGGGATCAGGAGAGGTTGGTCGATGGGTTCTAAGTAGAATTAGGTAAGCGAACAAAGCTCTGGTGTGCTATTACATGGTAGGGTAGATAAAGATACAATGTACTGTGTTCTTCCAAAAGCTAGAAGCAAGGACTTTGAATAATTCCAGCATAAATGATAAATGTTTGAGGAGAAATACGCTTAACGTGATTTACACATTGGGTGATGTACACATGTATTGTAAGATCACACGGTGTGATCTCCCATAAATGTGTGCAATTTTACGTTTTTATATATCAGTGAAAAAGTAAATTAAAAATTTTTTAAATGCACAAGAAGTGGTATACATAGTCTGGTGTGTTTTGTTATTACTACTTAAGTAAATTCCATATGATGAAGAAAGACAAATAAGCAGAGTTGGAGACAGGTTCAAGTAACAATACTAAATGTCTGCAACCATTTCATATGGCTAGGTGGCATCCCGGCACCTGTGAAGGGACAATGACAGCACATATTGGGTCAGAGCTGTTTCCACTCTGTCTCCTCTGCCTCAAACCAGTCATACAGTACCCTTTTTTCCTAGCATTACAATATATTTTGGGGCTCAGTCAAGTGGAATAACTCTGGGCCAGAACAAAACAATAAAAAAGTTTCATGGGAACCATTAACTTTTCCTTTAGCTCTTCTAGCTATTGTCAACTTCTAACTTACATAATAATAAAACAACAGCAGTAAAATATGGTCAGATTCAAGCATAGTTTCATTGGAAACCTCACATTCGTGATTTTACAAGTATTCTCATACCAAATATGGTCATATAGCCATCCGTTTTATAACTATAGAAAAACAACAGGAAATTTCAGAAATAGTTATCTTTAATTTCTTTTCTTGAAGCAGTAATTTGGAAAATGTGGACAATCTACAGAAGTCATAAAAACATTGTTAGCATAGTTTTCATATTTTTGAAGTAAAAAATAGAGATAACTTTATAGAAACATTCTATTCTTGTTTTCTTTAACACCTTGTATTTTCTTACTTAAAATGATATTGATAAATGTTTTCTACTAAAAATAATAACAAAATAAACATGAATGAATAAAACATTTCTTTCTCACTTCCTACCTTAATGCTAATTGTTAGGAATTAGAGATGTTTAAAAGCTTCTGCCTTCAAGGTCATTGCAACTTAATGGGTAAACATGAAAAATTATAGTAACAATGCAATGGAATATACAGATGTTACTCCTATAGGAGTTCAGAACAATAAGTTTACCTACTAATACGTATTTATACTACCATCTTTGGTAAATTTTAAAAATTACATTATTTGATCCATGTATAGCCTGAATATCTACATTTAAGATAACTATCAAATTTTATTTTGTAAGTCAAAGAAAAAGCAAAGAATCATTTCAAAACTACTTTAAAGTAGGACAACAATAAATAACTTCACTACTCCGGTTAAAAAATAATACTGTTAAATGGACCAAGTTTAGAAACATCCCCAGAACACAAAATATTTTATCTTATTCTTTGAGCATAACCCAGAAGCTCATTTGGAAAAATTGGCTCAGCCTTTAATGAGGTTGTATAAATTAACACCCGTGTTTACCATCACTTTTTCATATGTCTTTCTTAAGACTATCTCGCATCAATTCCCCAATTACTGGAGGGCTCCCGTCATATTGCAAATCATTTTTTGTTGCTTTACAGTATTATAGAAATATTTTTCCTGTTTGTTTGCCTAATCTGTCCTCTATCTAATAGTTGGCCTCGTATTTAACTAGAATTTACTGAAAGAATCAGTCTACATGAAAGTAAATGATTATGATGCTGAAATCCAAATGACATCTTTTGAAATGACAAGTTCGATTTATCCACCGGCCACTGATGAAGTGCCTAAAAGCAATGACTTATGGTTACTAAAATAGATACGTTATCTTTTGTCTAACAAGGCATTTATATTCCTTTGAAAAAAAATCCCTGTTTGGCCTAGATTCTTTCAACAAGGCAGAACATGAGATAAGAGCCTGAATGAAGAAGAGTGTTCTCAGGAAAGAGAAGTGGGAATGAAGGGACAACAAAGAAGGAGGGAAAGTCATTCCAAGGTGAGTTTGTAAATTGGTCACCACTTAAGTAGGGTTTAATCCCACTGAAACAGAATGCATGTCAGAAGCTGTGAAGAGAACACTACCTGTATACAGACTCCTGCATCCCATAGATAAAGAGTTGTCCCATGGGTTGTTCACTGTGTTGCACTTCCTGCTTCTGGAGCATGAATTTTCCTGATGGCATCTCTCATGAAGGTATCATAAAACACCAAAGAGTTGAAGGAGGAAGATGGGTTGAGGCAAAGTAGTCATAGGTTATAACCATGGAAAACTAGTTGCTCCAGCCATAGCTATGGTAAAAGTTGGGCTCAGAAGATGTGAGGTCGGGAGTGAGGAACAAAACAGTGGCTCCTAGCAGTATGCCTTGCACCTTTGCCAGATCTGGCTAATGGAGGGGGCACTCTGTTCCAGTTGAACACACGCATTCTACCCAAATGGATATATGAACTTTGAAACAAAGATGCTTTTGTCCCTTGGACTGCTAAGGTGTCTAAATATGAATTTGGGTTTCACTGGCTTCTCGTGTGCTCTATGAGCAATGCTTCTCTTTGTGATACAGCCAGGCAAAGACAGAGGCAAGTAAGGTCATAATATCTTTGTTCTTCAGGGTAGTCTTTGAGATTCTGAACTGCTCTAACATCTTCCTTGCCATGAGAGCCAATGCATTCCAACTCCAAGTTTGCTGTTTGTTTAGACTAGCTTGAGTTTGTTTTCAGATGCTTTCTACAGGGGAGTTATTAATTTACTCTCTGGTATAGGCAATGTGCAGCCCTGTGTGAGAGTGGACTTGCTACTTACTCTCTTTCTCTCTCTCTTTCCCTGCTTATTGAAGAGATTCATATTTATCTCTAGTCTTTATTATTTTCAAGTCATCTACATGCATAGAGTTCAAAAAGTAAGTAAGTTTTATTATTAAAAAGTTCCAGGGCTGGGGGCATGGCTCAAGTGGTAGAACCACCGTCTAGAAGTATAAGGCACTGAGTTCAATCCCTACTACTGGTAAAGGGAAAAAAATAAGTTTCCATACTCACTCCCACAGGCAATCTCCCATAAGCAAGAACTTTTAGTTTATCCAGGTATTTCTTTTTTTGAATTTATCTCCACAATTCTAAAACATGAAAATGCTTTGCTTCTTGATCTATCATTTCAATCTGTCTGTCTCCAAGGTACTGTTGGTAAATTCACTGGTATTCTTGTTCTTCATCTTTTTCTGTGACCTAATACTTCCTCCTTTCAACCCTAGGGTTCTGAAATTCCGTGATGATGTACTTTGCTGTGGTCCTAGTTCATCCATTGTGTTGAAGAGTTGGTAGCCCTTATGCTACCAACATTTCGATATTGAAATGCTCAGGAAGATCCTCTAATTGTCTTACCCTTTCCCTCTGACAGCCCAACTCTGTATCTTTTTGTAAACATTTTCAAGGAATTTTCTCAATTTGGTAACCCAATCACACTAAAATCTTAGAGATGCCAGGCACTGGTGGCTCACACCTGTAATCCTAGCTACTTGGGAGGCTGCGATTGGGAGGATCACAGTTTGAGACCAATAGGGGCAAATAGTTCGGGAGATCCCCATCTCCAAAAAAATAAGTAGAGCAAAATGGAGTGGAGGTGTGGGTCAAGTTGTAGAACACCTGCTCTGTAAGTGTGGAGGTCTGAGTTTGAACTGCAGTCTCAACAAAAAAAGAAAAAAAAAAAGAAGAAATTTTAGAGATCTCTTCTTTTGGAATTTGTGCAGTGGGAAGACCAGAATAAAGGAACTCAATCCAAAATTTTGGATAAGGGTACATAATCAAAACAGAGTTGTTACCCATGGCAGACATTTTTATGACTTTTGTCCTTAAATCATCAGTTTAGAGGGGATTGCATTTTTTTGCAATTAGCAAACACTTTTGCGCAATAATGCAGGAGGAAATGAACCCTTTAGTCTGAATATACAGTCAACACTCTACTTAATTGGCTCATGGCATCTTGAAAAATACTGCCTCAAAAATATTTTCAGTCTTCTGCATACCTACTTAATACTTCTAATTGTCACATTATGTTTAAGCCCATGAATGCTGAAAGTTTACATTTTCTGAAACAGTCAGAAAAATGGCCCTTTGCCTCATCTTTTCTTTCTCTTGCTGAAACATTTATTCTGCTTCAGAATTGGGGAGTCTTAGATACCTTGTAAGACATGACAGCAGGACTTTTTCTTAAAGCCTATCCTCTATTATAGAGAGCAAGAGAAGGCATTAAATAGTAACTCCTACTTTGCTTTAATCAATTTTGCTTCCATTGGACCTCACTTCAAATAAACTCTAGTTTTCAGCAAAACCCTCTGATTTAATAGCATTATAACGAAATAAAACAACCACCAAAAGCATCTCTTCTGCTTCCTGACTGGATTAACTTGGGCTAATTTAACTGATTTTGTTTTAGCTTTGCTTAGCTCATTTTAAATAGGGAACTAATACCTGTTCTTTGTCACCTAAAAAAATGGTTGTAAGATTCGAGTAATTATGTATTGACAGCACTTTATGAATTGAAAAGCACCTTTTTTTATAAGGCTGATGCTTATAAACAGGCAGCAACAGCACGTTCAAGGCCACCCTTATTTGTAGCAATTTAGTGATTCTCACAAAAACAAAGGCTTGTATTGGAAAAATATTCGTCCTCACTGAGAATAAAAGAAATGTACTTTCGAACTACAAAGAGATATCAGTTTTTCACTTATTAAAAGAAATGTTTAGAAAATAAGGATGCCCAATGCCAATGAGACTGGGTTGAAATTGCGACTCATTCTATGAAGGTAAGATGGTAATAAACGTTTTGTCAAACAATTTGACAATTTGCTATTTCATACGTTCCCCCCGACTTGTTTCACTCACCAAGAATCACCACAAACGCTTTGCAATGTGATTATTTGTAATAGAGAAGAATGAAAACAAACTAAATGGCCCCAAATAGGAGAATAATTCAGTAAATTTTATTATGTTGACACATTGGACATCCACACAGTGGAACCATTAACTTATATGTTTAGAAATTTTCACCATGTGAAGGAAAATGGCTGATACATGCTTTGTGTCATATATCTGTATTCATCTATGTCATATGTAGTGGGTTTTATAAATTAACTGAAAGTGTGAGATATAATACATATAGTATCATTTCAAATATTTTAACTGTGTCCAAAAATAACCTCACATTGAACTAGTACACTTAAAAAATATGAACAGGGGTTGTCTCTGGATGTTGTTGGCATTTTAGGAATTTTTCTGTATTTTTTAGATTTTTCTATATTAAGTGTGTATTTTTTCTCATCAGAAATTTAGAACTAGCCATCAGATTAATGGTATATAATCAGGGTAAGCAATGATAGTTTAAGGACTCAGAAAAGCAACTGCATCCAAAGGGCTTCCAGACAATTGGCTTCATTCCTGACTGCCCATTACTCTACACACTGAGAGAGCATACCGAATTTTCATGTTGGCACTGAGCTATGTGACAGTTGAAATAATCTTGCTTTCATGGAAGTCTTGGGAAATGTGGTACTTCTTTAAGAGTAAGTCTGGAAAAGTTCCTAGTTTATACATCTTTGCATCTAATTTATATTTCAGAGGGCACAAAAATCTAACAGCAAGTACTCACAAAGCTCTCAGCTTTTGTGTCTCCCCTTGGGAAGAGGTCTACCTAAGAGACATGGGTGTTTTTAAGAGATAACACCATTCTAGTTTGATCCCTTAAGGTAAGTTATCCCTTTCAGTTCTACTGCATCATTCCTTAGGGGAACAATACCCGCTGGCTACCACAACTGACATGACATTACAGGCAAAGAGAAAAGAGAAAGACAGAGACAGAAAGAAAAGTGGCACAGAAAAAGCCTTTTATCTAGTTGTGACATATGTAAACTAAGACTCCAGAATAAATTCTTCATGATATTCATTGTTTGATATTCATGCAATTTTACTAAACTCAGTGCTGTGTATTTTATTTTCCTACTTTAGGTTTAAAGCAGAGCAGAAATGTGTCAGCATGTCTTCCAAAAATATAAAGATTACATTTAAATCATTGTATGGCCTATTTTGTAGGAAATGTGCATTCAAAAAACAGTAGCATATTTATTATGCTACAGATAGCTTCTAGAAATCAGTTTAAATGGTGAAATAATTTAAAGAAGCCCATTGAGTATAATCAAGATTTTGTACTTAGTAGTACTATTCAATATCAATTCTATACCAATCCTAACACTGGAAAATGGGCCACACCAACAAATGTACAAGCAGATTTCTGTCTTCCTCCTCCTCTTCTTCTTCATCTTCTTTTCTTGCTGTTTGTTTTCTGAGATAGGGTCTCATTAAGTAACCAAGACTGGTCTCAACTGACAATCCTTCTGCCTCAGGCTGCAGAGGGCTGGGGCTTTCCTCTTTTGCAAATATTTCCACAATATTTTATCAACTCAGGAAATGGTGGTGCTAACAGTGAAGATTTAGCTCTCCTCTTTGGGTGGGCCACAGTGACAAAGCTGAGATAACCAGTAGTACAAAGGAAACACTTCCATTTTGGGGTGGACAATAGCAAATCATGAGAAATGAAGTTAAAGGAAGAAATCCCAGGATGAAAGTATAGTTGGGTCTATGAGAAAATCAAGTGGTATGCACACAATAGAAAATAATGAAAGCAAATGGAACCAATAACATGGGACTGATACTCATCAGATTTTAGCTTTAAAGAAGCTGAAGATACGTAAAAGTTTTGAACCAGATACCTAAGTGTTGGCTTCTGTAAAAACTCGATGGCAGAGTTGGTAGACAGTGAAAAATTATGTACTTTTCCCTAGGGAACTTCAAAGGCAACAAAAGAGGCCTACACACCCTACTGCATTATGTTTTGTTCCAAATGTTTAAAGTAGGGGAGCAGTGAGTTGTAAGCTAGTTTGTAACTTCTGACCTAAAGACAGAAAAGACACTTTGAGTATCACTTCTATCATTAAAACTGAGATAACTACTATAGAAGAGTGTTCTTAATTTACAGTTGAATGACAAAAACCAGTTGCAATGCAGAACACATTGAATGATCCCATCTGATAAAGAACTGTAAGTACATGCAATTGTAGAGGGTACAAATCCTTTATGTTGATTTTCAAGGAGAATGGATTATACTGTTGTGTGTGTGTGTGTGTGTGTGTGTGTGTTGTTTGAATTTTTTCCCCAGCACATGCCACTTTGTTTTAGCAAATTTCATTAATTCTCACATATATTTTTCTCCATCTTTCAAAATTAGGATTAGTCTTAAAACTATGATTCATATCCATACATAAAATAACTTTTCATTATTAATCAGTACATCCTAGATTTAATAAAATAAGATTTTAAAAAGTTAAAAGTAAAAACTTAGAAAATTCATACAGGTCAATTCTTTGACATTTCATCCCCATGGAAATTAGTCTGGACTAATTTTTTTGGACTTTATCTACTCATGAAAATATAAAAATAATTAGAAACTGAAAACTCCGTTAGCCTATTGGCTAACTATGTATCACGATGACAAATTTCTTTTTGTTGGGAAGCATCTGAATTACTTCACTTTTCATTTTAATAGCTGAGATATAAAGCATCAAACACCAATGTCTTGGAGTGAGTTAGTTAATATCTCAGGAGCAGATATTGGGATACTTAAAAAATTCTTATTTCTAAAGGTGGTATGGCCCAAATTATTAATCACTAAAATTTTCCCAACCTACAATTACTCCAAAAAAGCAAAAAGATCTTTATTGCAGGTTTCAGATCAGAGGCATAATGAGCTCCATATGGCTAACTGCATTACAGACCTGGACAGCTCCACTCAGCATCAGTTGATGCTTCCACAAGGTCTAAGGTCTGTAATATTGTTAGATGAAATTATGAATAATTCCTAGGAAATTCTTAATGAATAATTTCTTTCCCCCCTCATATGTGCAATTTATGGCCTAGACCCTGAAGAAATTTCTAATAAAAGTATATTACATTCTCTTTTCTTCATTAGTAGCTACAATATGTATGCCATTGATGTCAGAGGAGAACAGTATAAACTTGCAATCATGTGTATGGTGTAAAGTATCACAACAGCCAATATTAAAATACAACAGCCCAGATCTATGATATGATGTATTTTTTTATGCTATAGACCATGAAATTATAGAATCTCCCATAGTTCTGACATATTATTTCTCCTCTTAAATCATTATAATCATCAGACCCATCTCATGCCTCAATCTCTAAATGATAATGGAGGCAGATTCAGAGTATAATCAAGGAAGCTCTCAAGATTCATTTTCAGAAAAATATAACACTCACCCTCACTAAGTAGAATTCTTCATTAATTAATAGTGTCATTGATGGTTTTATGTTACCCACCACCAAGCTTCTGAAAATCTTACTTTATAGTACCATAAAAATCAGAATCTGTGGAAAGCACTGTATGAGTAAATAGTCATGTTATAGTCAAATAGGAACAATGGTCTGAGAGACTCTTTAAAAAAAATCCCTCCATCCTTGTTTCCAGGGAATGGTCTGTTCTCCTGTCAGCTGAATGCATGGGCTGATGTTTTTGCTCTTCATCTCGTCATCTAATGGTACCATGGAGGGTTCATGGGGTAAACATGTGTGTCGGACTCTCCAAGAAGCAAACGAGATGGACATCACTCTCCCATTCTCCTGACTCCAAGGACAACTGCCTTAGTCAGCCTGTCTCATCAGCTCACTTCCCACTAGAGTTTGATTGCCAGTAAGACAATTCCATATGGCACATCTCAATTGTTTATAGAACAAGAATGAGACTCAAATGTCCAGAAGAGTGGTACTTGGCCACAGTAGGCACACAAGTCTGTGTTAAATGACTTTTAGGCATTGCAGACATAACATCTATAACATATGTGTGTATGTATGAATGAGAAAGTGCACATACAATGTAATAGTCTGATCAGTAATCAGTCACTCCATCTTGTGTTTTCTTTCTCCTTTACAGGCACTATTCCCAATCATGTGTACAATTTTTACTCTAATCCATACATATAAGTGGATATAAGTATATATCATCCTATAATTTGTCTTTACATTCATATTGAAGGTACCAACTTTCAAAGTCAATGTGTAGAAATCTTCATTCATTATATACTATCCTGTTACTTAGCCAATTCCCATCAACTCACAAAAGTCTATTCCAATCACGTGCTATTGTAAACAGTGTTCTAACAAACTTGTATATCACAAAGTTTACCATCATGTCCATCCTATTTTCATCAGCCCTCCTTTCCCTCAAAAACATGTAACTTCTATTCATTACAAAGAAGCAACCAGACTCAGTCATTCACAGTGGAAGAGAGTTTTGGCTTTGGAATGAGATTTCTGTGTTCTTTTGGCAGTGCTGGGGGTTGAACCTAGAGCCTCAGGCCTGCTAGGCAAGTACTCCACCCCTGAAACACACACCCAGCCCACCTGTGTTTTGAATACTGGATCTGCTATCTGTGTGGCCTCTTTGAGTTTTGATACCCAACCTCACTGTGTTGGGTGAGAGTGAGAAGGAAATTCACATCACAAGTTTAGCCAGTGTCTAACACGTGGAAATTCTCTATATTAAAGAGGCTAACACTGATGCAGCTTTTACTATAAAATGACTATTTAGGTGACCTGATGATGCCATCACAGGGAAATTACCTAGAATTAAGTAATTCCCTAATCAAAGAGAAAGTACCCAACCAATAGAACCAAGGAATAATATATAACCAGATGAAACCACATGATACTATCCTATGCTGTGTTATGACACTATAATAGTTATTTTTTTAAAAAATGAGTATGTTCTAATTATATACTTTTAGCTGTATTTATTTGCTTTTATTCTAATTTATAGACTAGAAAATAATAGCCATTGAGGATTTAAATTCATGTCTGACGTCAAAGCTACTGCTAATAGCTACTAAAATGCTAACATGTTTTCTACTTCATGAACTTAAAAAAGGAAAATAATGTAAAAATGAAAAAATTACAAATATTAATGAAAATGGAATAATTATTGTGTTTTAGCAGCTTTACTAAAATATAATCCAAATACATACAATTCATTTAATTATTGTGCATCAAACAAAATTTCCTGTTGAATATATTGATAACTTTATTGTAATGCTCATTCCTTAATATATATTTGCTGGTAGCCTGCTATGTGTAAGGTCTTATTCTGGGACCTGGGGATAAGGCTAAGGGCTGTAATCAGAGTTGGTCAGCACTATTGGCATTTTGAGCTGAAGAGTTCTTCATTGTGGGAGTCTACCCTGTGCATTGTGGGATGCTGAATGGCATCCTTAGGCACTACCTGCTGGATGCCAGCAGCCATTTGCTCTACAATGGCTTGCAAATGACAAGCAACATTGTCTCCAGACAGTTCCAAATGTCCCCCCAAGGATCAAAGTCATCCTTGTTAAAAACCATTTCTCTAAACCATATGGTGTTGAGGGGCTTGGTTATAATCATACTTTCCACACCTTGCTTTGTGATCTTTGCAACCATCACAGCCCCAAATGCAGCCTTACACCCAGTCCATGACTGCTTAAATATTTGTAGACTCAAATGATGTCTAGATTTTATAGCCAGTTCTTTATCTGTGGTCCAGATTATTTCTTTTATTATATAATCCAAAGCACATGTGTTTAGCCATATAGTCAAAATTTGTGATAATATCAGAAATGAGAAATATTGTTTCTTAATTTGTATAGCTTGTGCTGTATTACACACCAGTGAGTTAACTTATCAACTCACATTTTTATAGGTATGTAAGAAGATGTGGATGACAAAGCTTTCCTCCTCAGCGTTAACGCAAAAGAACCAACAAATGATTCAATAACTCAACAAATAAAAGCTACTTTGTCAGAGTAAATTTTCTTGTCCATATGCTGGATGCACTGATTGATGCCTGCCTGCTGGCATTGTTTAGACAGTCTAAAATTTAAGGCCATTTTGTGGCCTCTGCAATGTCATTTCTCATTCTAAATTCCTGTATGGATGCCATCTCACTTTCAGGGTTGGGCCCCCAGTCTTCAGAACCCTATGTTTCTGTTATTGGCCACAATTCATACTCATTTTTCTCTTTAGACTGTGGTCAAATAAGTAGAATGTGACCAGAAATGGATGCTGTATCCCTCTTTAGCTCAAGACCAAATGATAAAATCCAAGAAGCTAAACTCCTTTTAAATTGTGGCCAAGAAAAACTACATTATTCATTATTGACTGGTTGGAAATGTCCCCAGTGGTATTTTGTTCAACCATTTGAGCAGTCTGCTAATCACATACCTAGGGCCCAGGATTCCCACTTGACATACTTGATAATAATTCCTATCTGGAAATTACACAAGAAACTATAATGAGACACTCTTACCTAACAGCTACTCTCCTAAATGATTGCATTAGCGAGGTGTAAATCAATAAATAGTGATTAATGAGGTTACATTTCATTTGCGTTAATTCAGTGGTACTCGATAAAAGAAACTTATGTTGCTTATACTAGTTAATAGAGAAACATAGCCATAAAATACATTTCTTTTTCTCAACCTTCTTTTTTTATAATGTATCCATTTATCTAGTTGTCTATAGCTTTTTGTTGCTTGAAGAGGTAAATACTTGAAGAGAAAACAATCGTGATTATTAAAAGGTAGCATGTACCGTGCTAAGCTCCTGCTGTGATCCTTCATTGCACTGAAATAGGCAAAGGTGTTGTAAGCAAGAATGCCTAGTTTTATTGAGCATTTGCTATGTGATGGTTACTATGCAAACGGCTTTACCTAGGCTGTATGTTTTAATCCTTATAGCAGCCATATGAGAACACGTGAAAGGCACACAACTGCATTATTCACTAAGGAAAAGAAAATTAAAACCACAAGCAATATCCTGACCTGGCAGAATGGCTAGTATAAAAAAAGACATGCCAGCCATAGTTGGTGATAATATAGAACAACTGGAACTCTCATTTACTGTTTGTGGGAGTGGAAATTGGTAGAATCACACAGGAAAGCTGACAGACGTTTTAAAGTTGAACATTCACATATACTATGATTCAGCAGTCCTCTTCTTAAGTATATACCCAGTAGAAATATGTACATATATCTACTAAAGACAACAATGTCTATGGCAAAATATTTTAAATAGGTCCAATCAAGAAGCTACACAAATGCCTATCGATAATATAACAGATAATAAATTGTAATCTATTCACAAAGAGGAATTCTATATAATTATATTAGACAAACTTTAATTTAACAAGCTAAACTTGCAATCACAAGGATGAGACTTCCATCACACCATATTGAGTGAAGGAAGCCAGACACAAGAGTCCATATTATATGGTTTTAAATAAGACATAAGTTAGAAACGGACAAAATTGATCAACGATGCTAGAAGCAATGAGGTGGGAGTCCTTGGTGAGATGACATTGATCAGGAGAGGGTAGGAGGAGAACTTAAGGACTTTGTTTCTTGATCTGGGTACTGCTTACACAAGTGTGTTTGTGTCACTTTGTAAAAAAATTCATTAAGCTATGTATTTATGAACTACAACATGTATATATATATATACGAGCATGCACTTTTCTGTGTGTGCCATCTTCAGTAAAAGCCTATACTATGGCCAGGCGCCAATGGCTCATGTCTGTAATCCTAGCTACTCAGGAGGCAGAGACCAGGAGGATCACGATTCAATGCCAGCCCAGGAAAATTGTTCACAAGATCCTATCTTGGAAAAAAAATCACAAAAATAGGGCTGATGGAGTGGCTCAAGGTGAAAGCCCCCAGTTCAAACCCCAATACTGAAAGAAAAACAAAAACAAAAAAATCTATCCTATGTCATTTTTAGGTATCAGGGGATATTATTTCCCCACCAATTCATAGATTCAAATATAGAGAGTTGATGAAGAAACCCAACCAAAGCCGTAAATGGACAATTGAGTCTTGCTGATCTCACTAAATTCATGTTAGATCCATGACGGCCACTCGACAATAGACAAGAGAGACTTCGTTTTGCTTTTGTCTTCAATGCTTAACCCTTGCCTGTGATTATCCAGAGTTGAAGACTTTCTGAGAATGGAAGCAAGTTCAGAGGGATCGCCCCATGCTGGGCCTTGAGTTTGCCTACTTGGCAAAACCTGGAAAGACCTGACTGGTCACAAGTAAGGCCACAGAGACTGGAAGTATCACAAGCTACTGTGATTTCAGTTGGTAAGTGACATGTCCAGTTGCAGGGATGCATTCCTTTCAGGTTTGATCCCAAAGGAGAACATAAAAGTTGAAGACCTATGGACAAGTAGAGTTGGATGTCCTGGAATATAGAAAAAAAGAAGACAAGAACTGGGGGCACTTGTTATGACATCTGCATAATGGAAAATGAATAGCTTTATGAGGGGCCTCCAGAGGACAATATGGGGAGAGAGGAGGAATTAAGGCAGGTTCCTTAATACTGCTGGTGGAGGAAGCTACTCTAGGCATTTTAATGACAGCCAGAGTGATGCTTTTTTAGATAAATGATTGAAATGTCAGGGTGATGCCATCTATGCTATTTTCCTAGAGTAGTCAGGGTGACGGTGTTTGGTTACAGCATGAATTAACACACATTTAAAAATGTAGATTTGGGGATCTATCCTCTCTGAACCCTGTTTAAAGTGGATCCCATGAATCTGAATGTGTCTAATAATCTAACTCTGATGCAGATTGATGGTTTCAGAAATACTGGCACAGTGAGGTGCTATCTGAGACAAAATGCCTACCATGCTTCATGCCACTTGTTATAGGTTCTTGAGGCAAAAGAGCAAGAAAAAAGCAGAATGTCAGAGGGAGTTAAAGTATTTCTCAAGCAACCCTTTCTTAGGTTAAATTGTCATCTAGTTTTAAATTACTTTACAAATATGACTCTGATTAAAATGTAAGAAAACCAAGAGCAAAAGAAAAAATAAAAAATCCCAAGTAATCCAAGGTATGCAAACCAAATTCATTTAAGTATATTCTTACACATACATAAACACAATTTCTAATGCCTCCCTCCAGGCTGTCTGAAAATTTTAGCATGATGGATATCCTGGAATTAATTGAAGAAATAATTTATAATGAATGTTGATATATTCTAGGGGTTGGAAAAATGATAGTACAGCCATAGCTTAGAGTTTGAAAATATGATGTAAGAAAATACTTTCCATATTTTAATCATACATCTGTAGCAAATGTGACTGACACACCATAATATATTATTAATGATTACTGCATCATTATTTCTATACCCTAGAAAATTAGTATCTAATTAAAAAGAATTTTGTGCAGGTCAGCCTGGACCACGATCCTCCTATTTTATGCTTCCTGCTGTCACTAAGATGACAGGTGCATTGCACCTAGTTTTTTTCTATTGAGTTGGGGTCTTCCTAACTTTTTTCCTAGAGTAGTCTTGAACTGCAGTCCTCCTGATCTCAAGCTTCCCAAGTAGCTAGGATTACATGTGTGAGCTGACAGTGTCTGGCTCCAGTTGAAATTTAATCTCACTGCATCCTATATAATTATTCTTAAAGACACATTTAATAATTTTGTGTTTTTTCTTCCTGATTAAAATTACTGACTACCTAGATATACTAGTTGTTTTTTCTACAATTTAACTGCAGTCTAAATTATTAACAAATTTGTTAATGACATCTCATTTTATATAACCATTCTCACTTTAATAAACTGTTTAGAGAAAGCTCTAGAAATATCTGTTCATAGACAACAGTGTGGATGGTGTGAGGACACTTATTACATTTTTTTATAATTTCTCCCCGTGTAGCTTGGATTTTAAGTTCCTCAAAAATTTAGATGGTAAAGCTATGCTCCTGAGTAGGATGGAGCAGTCCTATGGATGACTATTTCCATTGGCAGATAAAAGTGAGTAAATCACAAAAGTCATCTATCTATCTATCTATCTATCTATCTATCTATCTATACATGTATGTATATGTATATTTGTTTGTTTGTTTTGTAGTACTGAAATTTGAACTCTGGGCCTGCATTTGCCATATGGGTGTTCTACCACTAAAGTTAGCCACACTCCCAAAGTTTTTGGCTTTGGTTGTTTTTGAGATAGGGTCTCACATTTATGCCTAAGCCAACTGGGACTGCAATCCTCCTATTGACGCTTCCTGCATAGCTGGAATGACAAGCATATACTACCACACTCAGCTTTTATTGGTTCAGATAGGTCTCATAAACTATTTGCCTGGTCTGGCCTAAAATCACAATCTCTGGATTTCTACTTCCTGAGTAGCTGGGATTACTGGCTACTCAGTAATGTAGGTCATGGGATGACCTACCATGTCTGACAAAAGTTACATTTTTATAGCTATCAGAAAGCAACAAAAATCAGACTAAAATGCAAGAGAGAGAAGAAAGGGTGATAGATAGGTTGATGAGGTGATGGATGTTTTTTTTCCCCCTCTAGGATATTTGTTGTAGTGGACGGTAAGATGAGGTCTTGTTTCAAAAAGGGGGGTCAGTGTAGAAAGATGGAGATGAAGACAGCTTTTAATGGGCAAAGGAAGCCAGAATAATTAAATTTGGAGATCGAATGGCTCTCAAATAGCTCATTTTTCTGTGAATTGACACATCTTGAGCTATAGGATAGACTAAGGAAATGGAACTAATTTAAAAGGGAGTCTGAAAAATTCCCAAGTCTTCCAGATTTAGGAGGCAAAGAACTTTTGTAGAAGAAATCCTAGAAGCAAACATAACAACAGATGAGATCCTGAGTGGAGGGATGGGTTAGAACATCAGTTTTGCAACTGATGTACCCAGGGCCTGTACTTTAGATTTAGCTGAAGCTGAGAATCTACAAACACCAAATAACAGGGAAAGGCCTAGGGCCCTCTAACAGATGGCCTTAGTGCATTGACTAAGTTTTGAAACTGCCATGAATTAAAAGTCAAACAACATAGCTGAAAAATTTTGAAGGGCAAGAGTGAATCTCCCACAGAGATAAAATAAGTGTTCAAAACCTCAGCCTAGTTCAGTTCAATCCCTGATTTCACATAGCCAGACGACTCTCCACACTCCCTGCCTCAACAGAGAGGAAAGAGGAACTTTCTTGTGTGGCGCTAACTTCACATATTAGCATCATTTGAAATCTCTGAAGTTTTTTATTTGCAATGTCTTACATATAAGCAAATCTGATTCTACCTAAGAGGAATGGTCATAAACAACTAGGAGAAAAAATAGACAAAGAAGCAAACCCACAGAAAATCCAGATATTGACATTGGTCAACCAAGTCTTCAAAGTAGCTATGATTAGTGTGTTCAGTGAAGTATAATAAAAGATGAACAAAACAAAAGAAGGAGAATTTTAAAAATATATCTGAATCCATAAACAAGAATTCAAATAGACAGGTTAGCACATGAAACACAGTATCTGAATTTTGGAACTCTGATAGATTTGATAGCAAATTAGACCCACAGGAAGACAGGACTAGCAGGTCAATAAAGGATATTTAATTGAAATACAAGAAAATATAATCTAAAGGACTGAAAAGCACACAGGAAATGTAGGATGTCTATTGTATGTGGAACTGGGATCTCAGAAGGAAATGTGAACGACGACAAAATTTCCCAAACAAATAAAAGACACCAACTGCATATGGTTTGGATGATGAATGTACCCAAAGGCACATGTGCTAGAGATCTGGTCCCAGTGCAGGGCTATGGGAACTGGTAGAACCTTTAGGAGGTGGAGCCTAGTGGAAGGTCCTTATGTCATTGGGGAGGGAAGTAGTTCATGCACAACCGCTTGGCAGTTCCTGTGGACCCCTTCAGTACTCGTAGGAGGGAGGAAACTGCTCAATCTCTCTCTTTGCTCCTGTTGGAGGTGGGACCACTCCTCAGACACTTGCTCTTCCTTTATGTACCACCATCCTGTCTTCACCAAGGACCAAGGTAATGAGGTCTGCTCAAACTTGAAATTTGAACCCCCAAATTGTGAGCTAAAGAAACCCATAGATACTTCAGGTATTTCCTTGTAGGCACGATGCTGAAAAATATATCGACGTACATATTCTAGAACTGTGCAGAACCCTAAAATGCTTGGAAAAGAAAATCTAAAGCAGTGTGAGAATCAGAGAAGGACATCTCTGTATTTTGTGACATCGTGGGGGGCCAGGTAGCGAAAAAATGTTTAATAAATCTGTATGGAAGTAATTACTTCCTGAATTTCCTCCTACCATCACCACTGTTTTGGCAGCTGTTTCTGTAGAAATTTCACAATACGATTAAACCTGTGAGTCAATTACCTCTTAGAATTCTGGCATGTTCTTGGGCAAAGGGACCTCAGAACTCCTGTAGGAAAACAGTTTTAAATTGAGCTTTGCTGGTTTCCAGGGCATTGATCTTGCATTTTTGAAGAAGCCATGATGGGATAGAGAGCGATTGGGCAGGGGAACTCGGGGCATCCATCTCTACCTTACCCACAGGTGCCCTTCTTTTATCTGCTTTACTGTTTGACAAAAGTGATTGTGGAATTAGCGATCCATTGCTGGACCTGTCTCTTATATTAGAGACAATATAACTGGAGTTACAATGTGACCTGCTCAAGGATACATTGCTAGTTAATTACAGAACAGGGACCAGGCTAAATGTTCTTGAATTCAGGTGCATGGCCTTTCCTGATACATCACACTGTTTTTCCTCACCTGAGACTTTATGCACAAACGAGGTATTTTGGCAACATCATTGTTAGGGACATGGGACTTCCTAACATGCTACTGAAATATTTGTTCTGAGCTCCCATAAACCTGCTGCCTTGCTTTCACTGCAAACTAGACACAGTTAAATGCCACTGTTCCTCCCACCCTTTTTCTTTCCTTCCAGAATTTTGGCCTCTTTGTTCCCTCCCTGTCTCCTCCTTGCTTGAACGATGTGGTCATGAACTTGCACAGATAGAGAATGGTTACGTCCTTCTTACTTCATCTCGATTTCTATCTCATGTCTTGCTCAAAACCTGTTTATTCAAAACTCTTTCTGAATAGCATCACCATGTGCTCATTTATTACTTAAAATTTCCAAGTAATCAGTGTACATTTTTATACTTTACATTGTCTTAAAATCAACACCTTTTTTTTTTTTTGGTGGTATTGGGGTTTGAACTCAGGGCTTCTAGCTTGCAAGGCAGATGCTCTATCACTTAAGTCACTGTGCCACCCCAAACACCTATTTTTATATTAAAAAAAACAAATTAAAGAAGCATGACAAATACTTGGAAAAACCTCAAAATATTCAAAAGGATGTAAAGTTGTCATCTTGGCTCTGCCCTCCACATGATAAATTCTTCTACTGGAAGATGATAACTTTATTGAATGTACCTCCAGTGATAGTCTAGATATAGAGCAACAATAAATATGTTTTTTCCTTTGTTTACACAGATGGGAATACACTCTAATATGATTCTATATTTTGGTGTCTAAATTTAACACTACTATTAGACACAATTCCTTACTTGGATTCACACAGCAGCCTCCTTCTACTGGCTGCATAGTATTCCATATAGAAATATACAGAAGTATAACTTACAGTACAAATAATGACTTGCCTTGTATCGATGGACATTTAACTTGCTTTTATATAGTAAGCAGGACTGCAATGAGCAATGAGCATTTTATCCATATGTGAGAATGTTATTGATATTGGATAGAAAATGCTAACCTGTTCTCTAAATCACACTTCCACCCTAATAATAATTCATGTTTGCACTCTTGCTAACAGGTTGCTTATAAACCTTTGATTTTAACCAATATGCTAGGTTAAAATGGTTTCATATCAATTTGCATTTTTCTTATGATACCAGAAGGTGAATATTTTTCAAATGAGCAAGTGCCTATTGATTTCCTTTTTTGTTGTCCATTTTTCTATTGTATTATATCTGTTTCCTTATTTATTTAGACAAATATTATAACTATCAAAATGGTCTTTACTGTGATGTGAGTAAGAAAAATATTCCCCATCTTGTGTTTGTTTTTTGTTGTTGTTATTGTTGTTTTATGAGATACTTTAGCCATGTGAACTTTTTTCATGTTTACACAACAGAATTTATCATTTTTAAATAATCTCTGAGGTTTTGGTCATATATAGAAAGGACTTCTGGTTTCTAAATATTTAAGAGGACGATGCTCTCAATACATCAGTTGTTTCATTTTTCCAGTTTTGGTTTGATCAATCTGGAATTTACTTTGCTGAAGCAAGGCAGTACAGCTTTGTTTATTCAGAACATTGCACCTAATTTTAAGGTTTTTTTTTTTTTTAAGTGTTGGGGAACAAATCCAAGCCCTTATGCGTACTGGACTCTATCCTCTACCCTTTCTTTTTTTATTTCTATCACAACTTCCCTAGTAGGCTGTAACTTAGATTAGAGACTTGTTTTCTTTATAATCGTCATTGGAGCATAAAGTTGGTTCTCGATAAATGTTTATTGACTAGAAATGGCACAGACTGCACTGTACCTTAGCTATCAGCTTCAAGGAAATACATGGGTATTGTGTAAACTTGATTTTATGTTTCTTCCTTCTTTTTCAAGCTCAAGTGAATAACTTAATGGATTCAGCTTCTTTTTTTTTCTCTCCAGGTAATGTTGTTGGAACACCTATTTTCATTAAAAATTACCTTCTCAAACATCCTCATATTTATTTGTATTTGTTATTTTCTCATTACTAATCTATACTCTTAAAAACGACATAAGCCACTGTCCAAAAGTTGCAGAAATCACTCAAAAAAATGATAATTCAATCCAGGATATATGTAAATTCCCTTAGAAAAAATTAGAAATTCATTCTTGTTTCTGTTACTTCCTCACATTTTCTTTAGTATATATACTACAAAACTGGAATTAAAAATTGTACTTAAGAAAGCAAACTTTAGGTATTAGATGAATAAAGAGATCACAATAAAAAGATGCCATAATTAGAAAAATGGCTACCAGAGTTAAAGAGAGACGACAGTGACCATAAGTTACTAGCCTCCCTGGACACCAGGCCCAACACCCATCAATATTTATGCATGTTTTATTTGCCTATTTATTCCCTAGTTCGATAAAAATTATATGTTGCTATGGAAACATGAAAAATCACAGATACCTGCTCTACTCCGAGGTATGGCATTTCACTTTCTTAATGAAACACACACATCATAGGGGCTTAAGCCTTGTATTTGGTTATAACTTTGGAAAGTAAAATTTGTTACAATGTGATCCGTTAGTCACTTTTGCTATTTGTTCTGACTTAGCAAAAGAGCTAGAAGCTTTCCATAAAAAATAAAGCATGAAAAAGCATGCACCCAGGACAAGTAACACTTCTGTCTTTCTAAAAGTATGAAGATGCTCTTCCACACTTTTAAAAATAGCATCTAGGGTTAGGCCTAGGGTAACACAAGATCCTTTTGAAAATTAAACCGCTGACATTGTCTTTCTCCTGCTGAGGGGACCAGAAGGGCCAGTTCACTCTTCTTGAATGGACACATTGGGACCCTCCTCTGTTTGCAGAATCCATTCCAAGGGGACAGAATATTCCACCCCAAGATTTCCTGGTGCCTGCCATTGGTGCAAACATTGCCTAGTGATGTCTGCGCCGTGTCAGAGAGGTGGAGAAATCCTTCAAACCTGTTAAATGTGGAATAAAGAGGAGAATAACTTGAATTAAATTCCTGTCCCCACTTGAAATAGACTCTGACTGTGCCTCTGTACCTGGCCCTGATTTTTGCATGAAAATATTCCTTTTGTCCCTATCTGGTGCTAGCCTTCAAAAAGGAATAGGGTTTAAAAAGCAGGAAATAAATGTGAGATTTTAAGCAAACAGTTCAATATTCTTTTAGAATGCTCTCTGTATTCAAAAGCACTTTGATTTGTATCTTTAGGAGTCTTTGAAACTGTACTTCTTTTAAAAGACCATCCCTGATTTTGGGGCTTTGTTCTTTTATGAGCTTTGTCCTTGGTTTCTAATATAGAGACCCGAGGAATATGTTGTTAAAGGAAGGAAAAATAATTTTTACAACGCCTGGCAAACTGTGTTAAATATGCTTTTGAAAATTAAGTTTAATATAAAGTTCAGTATAACCATCACCAATGGAAGTATTGTCTGTGCTAAATAACTCGTCCAATAAAAATATCCTTTGTTTTCTTGTAATGTAATTAAAAGCGAACCCAAAAGAGTGGCAGTAAATCAAGGTGCACAAAAGCAGAAAAATATTATAATTAATATTTAGCATAAGTTTTGATTGCTTTTGGAGTATTAAAAATATCAATTAGAATATATATTCAAAGTTTTCTTCTTTTTCCATTACATAGTGGAAGGGGCTATTTTTAATTCTGGAGACTCCAAACCAAATAATACATAGTCCCTAATTAAATAAAAGGCTGCAATTGAATTGAGAGTTTCTGCTGATGTCATACATAATGAGAGCACAGCTCGAGCTATGAATGAGTGGCAGCCAAACCCTGAGAATGAATTCCAATGTTAACATTCAATCAGGGACTAGGTATTGTTATTTGTAATAGATGTAAAATGGTTATTATTATTTTTAAATACAGACAAAGGGAAGGAAATTTGAATTCAAAAATCTGAGGCTAGGAGGCAGAAAGATTAGAAAGTGTGTGATTAAAGTGAATACACTGTATTGGAAAATGAAATGTACAAATTTACTGGTGAATAATTGCTTTAGGTATTATATATAGATAAATAGCTAGGTATAACCATATCCGTGTCTATGTGGGGATAGATGTGTATAGAAAACCTCTAAAGAGAGTAAGACTTTCAGTTTGCAGGCATTTATTTTACAATATTAAAAAGGAACTTATGATATAATAAAAGGGTGAAAATGGTATATATTTAACTTATCTATGATTCTGCACAAAATGCTATTAGAACACAAAGTCTCTGCAGAGCCTTATTTTCAGAAGCACATTTTAAACCCTACATATGGTGAATTAAGTGTGTGAATCGAATATGACTAATTATTTATTGTTGTTGCGTATTGACCATGTTCTTGACTCAACATAAGGCATGGAAATAATGTGTTTTCTACCCTGAGGGGTTTCTAGCTAACGTAGGCAACATCTCACTTCTTTCTTCTCTCTTTTCCCTCTTCTTCCCTCCTTCCCATACCGATTGTCACCATAATACCAGTGCTAGAGAAGTAACTCCGAGTTCTTCATCTTTCTCTCTCTTCAACTTTTTCCAGCCCTGCTCCTGTCTCATTGCCACATGGAAAAATCAGACTATAGTCAGCATCAGTTGTGTGCACTATAGAATGCAAGTGTGGACAACATTTAGAGTACAGGAAGTATGACAGTTACAAGGGAAACAGGAGAAGTAACAGGAAACTTTGAAACATTCTTATAAATTAATATAAAAAACAAGATGCTGATTGATGGTGAGGCAGAAAAGCAACACAACAAAGAACCAAGGACACAGAAAAACTCCATTAGTTTTTGTAGAACCAGTGTTTCCAGCTGCAAATCCTCCTCACTTGAACATACTATGACTACAGCAGCGTGGCTCCTGGTGTTCAGTTACCTGTCAGTGTGTCCATCCAGAACAGTCAGGCATTAGAAAATAAGCGAGGGTTCCTGAAGGGTCAAATTGAGCAGTGAAATTCATCCCCTATGTCCTTAAAGTTTAATGTGGAAGTCACTGTTGACAGGCTAGACTCCATGCTCTCACTTCTCCTTGGATGCGTGGTCTTTGGTAAATTCCCCACCCTTTCCATGTCCATGAATCGAGAGACCATAATAATCTAGAACTCCAGCATGGTAAGGTATCAATTTCATCATATCTGGAGTGGCTTAAAGCAATGGTTAGTACATATTGTTAAGTGTTAATTATTTATTATGTGTTGACGGAAGTGAAGTGGGGTCCCACTGATTTATCTGCACTGCTTTTTCTCTTTTTGTTTTGAGAACATCTTTACTTTTCAAAATAATTGCAAGCCTTTGAAATGTTTGCACAAAGACTGAGGGTGTAGCTCAGTGCAAGAGTACTTGCTGAGGGTACATGAGGTCCTGGGTTCAATCCTCAATCTTCCCTGTTCTATAGAAAAGAATCCTTGCATAACAGTATAGATAATTTCCCATTCCCTTTATCCTGCTTCATTTAATAGTGACATGTCTTATCACCACAGTAAAGTGGTCAAAATCAGGAAATTAACATGACACAATATTATTAACTAATCTAGAAACTCTGTTCAACTTTTACTAATTGCCCAACTGCTGTGCTTTTGTTTTTTTCTCTTCCAGGATTCCACATTGAATGTAGTCGTAAAATCTCCTTTGTGTCTGTGACTCTGATCAATTTTCTTGTTTTTCATGCCTCTGAGACTCTTATAGATGATTGCCTTGTAAAGTCGTGGAATGTTTTTGTGTTAATTTGCTATTGCTGCTGCGATAAACTATGACAAATTTAGTGGCTGTAAACAACAAAAGTGTACCATTCCAGCAATCAGTAAGCCAAAGGAGTCTTACGGAGCTAAAATCAAGCTGCCAGCAGGGCTGTGTTTCTTCTGAGGGCTGCAGCTGGGAACTTACTCATTGTCTTTTCTAGCTTCTAGAATCTGTCCCCGTTCCTTTGCTTATGGCCCCACAATCCTCCAATCCCTCCTATCATCTCATCTCCACCTGTCTCTGACCTGCTGCCTCTCCTATGAGGCTCCTTTCCACTAATTGGATCTAGTGTGTTAACCAAGCATGACTTTTCCCCATCAAGATCCTTAACCTAATCATATCCTGATATGTTGTAACTGTGTGGGGATAGTCAACTCGAAAGAAATGGTAGTTCCCTAACTTTTCATGTTTAGAAAGCCTTTTACCATGTAAAGCCACCTGACCACAATTCTGAGTGATTCGAACATAGCATCCTCTTCTGAGGATCCACAGTCATTTACATTTGTCTATTTGCACATACTTAAGTTCAAATCATGCATTTTTTATAACAACAGCAGAAGTGTTTTTTATGCCCTCTCTGGTGCAGTATGCTGCTTTTCTTTTTTCTTTTTTGGCAATTTCTTGTAAAATTAAACACATATTTTCCATACAACTCAGATAGTTCTCTCCTTTGTATTTACATGAGAGAATTGAAGCATCTACCCACAAAAAGATTCATGTAGGAATGCTCATTGCAGATTTATTCACAAGAATCCCAAACAGAAAAACAATCCAAACAGCCATCAACCTTTGCTTTTTAAGAAAGAGAGACAAATGAGTAAGAAAGATCTACAATCTTCTAAAATAGGACCATTCTACAATAGGAAAAAGTTCTGAAAATAAAACTGTCCCCTCTGAAAGTCCAGCACAAATTTATCTGGTAGCAAAATTTCCTTATTTATCGCACTTAATGGGCACATTCATATGCTTTCCTGCAGAATTATTAATGTGTTTAATCACAAGGTGTTGTCCCCAACCCTGCCAAGGAAGGTGGAAGTGTGTGTTCTGCAATGTGCAGTTTTCTGATGAATTACTTCTGTAAAATCTGAAAAATTATTGCCCCAAGGGTTTCACACATGGGACCATGAACCTGTATATTTGAATACATTTTAAACAAGATCTTTGTTGATAGAAAATATATCACATAGTCCCATTATTTAGGATGGTGACGTGTCCACTTCAAATGAAGGCAAGTTGTAAAAACTAAGTGAGTTGCTAAAATAATGGAATAGCTGATTACTAACTATTCCATGAAAATTACTAAGTTCTAAGAGTTGCCTTATGTGTTTTTCCCAAATGGAACTACTAAGTCACTGATATATCCAGTTAGTGGAAAGGAGCCTCATAGGAGAGGCAGCAGGTCAGAGACAGGTGGAGATGAGATGATAGGAGGGATTGGAGGATTGTGGGGCCAGAAGCCAAGGAACGGGAACAGATTCTAGAAGCTAGAAAAGACAATGAGTAAGTTCCCAGCTGCAGCCCTCAGAAGAAACACAGCCCTGCTGGCAGCTTGATTTTAGCTCCGTGAGACTCCTTTGGTTTACTGATTGCTGGAATGGTACACTTTTGTTGTTTACAGCCACTAAATTTGTCATAGTCTATCGCAGCAGCAATAGCAAATTAACACAAAAACATTCCACGACATTACAAGGACCATAGTGATTTAAAAAAAATTTTTTTTCAGAAAACATTAAATATTTCTCCAAAAAAGTCTTGGTTTCATTTAATAGGAGATGGTATTCAGGATGATATTGCAACTGCTTATTTCTAGAACTTTCCAATAAACTAGAAAATGTATTTTTACACATATATAGACTTAAGTAAATACAAACACATTTTAGAGAATTTGATAAGACTCAAATTATATATATGTCAATATATATCAATATGGTATATGACATATATCAATAAAGACAGAATGCTTTATAAACTCATACCAATGTGTTCAGTTCCATCCACAGATACAAGTTTTCTCAATATCTGTTACTTCATTCCTTACTTATGAGAATCCTAGGGTCCTAGGGAAAGGCAGAATTAGATCACATTACCACTCATTTGCCTCATGATACATTAGACACAACTGCCTCAGAATCACAATGCTAAAACTGTCACCACTGTGATTACTGTGATTACTGAAAGTGAGCAGTGGTTTTTGTGATCAATCTCCCATTCCTCTGCCATTTCTTTGGAGTAGTACTATGTCTGTATTATTGCAGTACGTAACTTCCATTTATACACACACACTAAAATCTTTTGTTGATGTCTCCCTAGGAATTTGCTTGTTACCACTGCCTTGCCTCCTGTGCAGAAGGCTCCAGTGGGCAGATTTGGGTGGTTTTGGTTAATTTATCCTCTTCTCCTTGTATTCCGGAGCTTGTTTTTGATAATCTATCACTTCATTTTACTGCAAATACTGTTCTCAGGGTCCTGGCTTTGCTGTGTAGTGACTGAGTTGTTTCTATATGGAGATTGAAGGAGTTCCCAAAACCATACTGCCATTGCAGTAACCATTTTCCCCAATTCTTTCCTAAGTGTTTTGATGCATAATTTCATTAAATCTTCACAACAAATCTAGTAACCAGTCTTACAAATAGGAAACAGAGGTCTCAGAAATGATAAACACTGACCTAAGATCAACAAGTTAATTGAAGATGGAAAACTTGGTCTATCTGACTCTGTAGTCTGCTCTTAGCTACAGACTGCACTGAAATAATTTCATATCTGGCATAAATATTTCCTTATTATCAGATAGATTAAGGCCTTGTAGCTTCTAAGTCAGTTCAGCTTTTCAAAAGAATGCTCTAACACACTATTCAAGTAGCAATAATCTTACCTAATAGTAAATGACACCACATGTATAATTATACATGTAGGATATTTTCTTTCAGAACTTTTTAATCACTACAGAAATTTCCATTGGATTATTTTCGAAACTCCTTCATGAATGCTCTCTGTTATCAGTAAGTGGACTGCTTTCAGTGAGCCTTTTACTAACTACTAACAATAGGCAGTATCATTTGTGGACAGAGAACAAGACGAATGGTCAGAATTCCTCGGTTTCATTCTTGATTCTGTCATCAGCGTACTGTGTGGCCTCCTGAAAGCCCATTTAGTCATCTCATTATAGGTTCCTTCACCACTGACATTAATTCACTCCTGCAAAGTTAGATCTGTAATCTAATGTCCTTCGACATCATCTCAAGACAATAGTTGGAGTAAATACGATAAGAGGCATATAATGGATTATGTATCGATGACATAAAGGGAGCATGAATAATAAGGGATGGAAAAAATAAATTCTAAGCAAGTTTGACAATAAAGGGATTGTTTCATTCCTTTCTAGGAGAAAAAAGGGTATTTTTACTTTCAAAAACTCCATTCAAAGACAAGAGTTTTAGTAATAATTTCTCTGACTGTCTTGGTTAGCATCTGAGAGACATTCTTATGCATGAGAAACTTCCATGGAAATATTCCCTTTGCAACTACTAATTTATGGTTTGGCAAAAGAAAAACAAAAGTTACTGAGGAGGAGCCAGGTTTGGATGGATGGATGGATGTCTGTATCTATCTCTTGATATTTTCCTTCTTGGTTTAAATGTAAATGGGTAAAATAAAACTGGGAGGTTAGCGAATGAAGGGAATTCTCATGCATTTTGGCTTCAAAGTCTTGAGTTTTCATGGAGTTATTCTGTGTATGTGTAATAAGAATCCTTTTTCCTCTAACTCTCTAGAAACATATCTTTGAAGTCTGTTTAAAAACAAATTTAGAATTATTATTCTAAATTCTTTTATCACTTATGATCTGTTCATGTCAGTAGGAGACAAATTAAACTTTCTGGTTTAGATTTTTTTTTTTCAATGACCTGAAACCTTAGTCACACTGGGAGCAGAAAAAGAAGAGGAGAAAGCCAATAGTTGCAATGCCAGAGAGAAAGCCGAGGGCCCAGGATTCATTTGGACTGTGCCTTGTAACTCCATCTATGTGGTTAGTCAGCCATTCTTAACTTTGTCTCTCCTCCATTGTGAGCTGACATTCTAGAGTGAACCCTGCCCAACAGGATAGAAGTTCCAGGGTGTTTTATATGAAATATATGACAGGGGAAAAAAAAAAAACAGTAATAGAATCACTTCACTTCATGAACAGGGCAACCCATGTTAATTCATTATAATTTGAGGCTAATTATGTGTGGATGACATTGGATAGCAGTAATTATATCAGATCCAAATCACAGTGTCTTCAAGCTACAAGGCAGGCAGAGAGAAGATAACCTTTGCTAAGATTTCTAACTGGTTCATCCACACCCTTCAGAGCTACTCTGTGCTCATTTTTCAGGGTTTAAAACTTTGAACACTGTTGGATTGAAGTGTGTTGGGGGAGATAGAGGACCAGATATTCCCCTGACCTCTCCTCCCTCAAAAAGGCCACCCCCATCCTTCTGCATTCGACACATCTCTGCCATTTCTTCTCTTAATTTCGCTTTCAAAATACTTGCATCCTAACCACCTAATTATTGAAGTCTAATGTGTTTCTGAGCACTGTTAAAAATAAGTAAAGCCCAACTTTAGCTATGTAATACCATTGAACTCAGAACTAATGTGGCACCTGGAAGAAACCTAGCAGAACAGGAACACAGGATGTAGCAAAGGTAAGCATTGAGCAGATGGGAGCTTAGGTAGAGTGCAAACCTTGATTCTACCCAGAAAGAAACCAGAGGTGTTCTACGAAGTTCTCAGAAATCAATGTGAAAGGATGATGAAAGATGGTACAAGATAAAGAGTGAAATCATCTTCCTGTTGCTGGCTGCTGTTTATAAAATCTCCTTCACTAGAATTTGGATATACCTTTTCTATAGGAGGTAAAGTGTTTCTGTAGAACCAGTTTTTCTCTTGGAATGCTGTTCCTTACCCACAATGCTCTGTGGGAGACCCGCATTAGTGAGACTTTGGTGGGTTTTTTCTTTTGAACTGGGGTGGACAGCTTGAGCAAATCCACCAGCCCTTTGCTGTAAAGGGTTTTTCTGAGATAGGGTCTCGTGGAACTATTTGCCTAGGCTGGCTTCAAATTTCGATCCTCCTGATCTCTGCCTCCTGAGCAGCTAGGATTATAGGTGTGAGCCACTAGTACCTGGCCTAATGTGGGATTCTTGATTATTCCACACAGGGTTGAGCACATGAGTCTGACCTGATCATTTTGGTCAATGTAACATGAAAGGGAAAACTATTTCTTTTTTATAATGCATAGTTAATTCCCAGAGAGAGTAAAGTATAATCAGTTAGAATAGATAAATCAGTTTCATATCTACTTGAAATGACTGACATGACAATTTGCCAAAAACTAAACCATAAATACTAAATATTTAATGAAACTAGATGGACTTAAAAGTAATTCAACAATGGCAAGAATGTACATCTTTAAAACAGTTACGTGTATTAATTTACCTGGAGTTTATATCAGGAGTTTAGATTAATTAACTTTTTCTACAATGGACCAAATAGGAAATATTGTTGACTTTGAGGAGAATATGGTCTCTGTTGCAATTAATAAAATCTGCTGTGGTACAGTAAAAGCAGCCATAGACAATACTTAAATAAAAATAGCAATAAAGCTTTATTTACAAACACAAGTGGCCCATAGGCTGTAATTTTTCAACTCTGTTTAGACGATAAGCTTAGAATTTTTCTCAATTCATGTTGCCATGCAAAACTGGAATAGCCGTACAAGAGTCAGTGACATATTTAGCCCTATAAACAATTCAGAGCTATGTATGGAGAAGTTCCTGCCCTTAAGGAGTTTGTAATATAATAGGAAAATAAGGCCAGTTTATCCTTAAATTATAATTCAAAGCAAATATCAAGTGTCCTAAAACTAAGATAAAACAACAAAATTACATGGAAGCCCAGAGGTGAAGATTATGTCTACTGAGAGCATTTTTCTCCCCATAGCCTAGAGGTTATTTACTCAGGATGGCACTTAATCCCAGGTTATTCTATGTTGCTATGTGACTGAGACAAAAAATTACATAATGGTTCTAGTACTTCTCCCTTTCCTTGTCTTGAAAGGTAAATTCTTTGTCCTGCTCTGCTCCCAAACACTTGTCTGAACTTAATGGTGGACATGCAGATGTAAAGACAGGAGAAGATGGCTGACTGATGGCCAGAAACTCAAAGAAAGGATGTGGGGGTACATCTAGAATATTTTCCTAGGGAGTATATATTGTAATTTCTAGAACTTTCCATTTCCTTATTCCAGACTGGGGACAGATTTCTATTCGATAAATATTTCTATTGCTCCTAAATGTCCAGTGTCAGATTCCTGTTGCTTTCGACAGTGAAAGCATACAACAGAGGGCCCTGAGATGGCCCAGAAAAAGCCTAGACTAAGTAGATTTGAAATGCATAAACAGCATTGAATGTTCAGAGTTAGAAGTACTTTGGAAAAGCACAAGTGATACTATAGCCTTTTTGAAAACTGTTTTCTGCAAAATCCTAGGTTCCAAGGCAGGTTGTGAGCAGGTGGGTGGACACACAGGAGGAGGCCGTGTGGGCTGGATCTGGTACCCTGCCCTCAGTTCAACCAGAGCAAATGGGTTAGGTTTTATCTGTTTTATATACTAGAGTTCCAGGTAAGATAATTGAAAAGAAAGGCACTAAGGCTGAAAAAGAAACACTTCAACACTATCAGGTTCAACCAGGGGTGTCACACAGGTTGAATGAGCTGGGGCTAGCTCTCACGGTTAGCTCTTTTTTGACTGCCCATGATGGCTCTTTCATGTGTACCCTCAAATAGGCAGGTGAGCTGCTTGAACGTATTTAGGGAATTAAATTGGGTTCAAAGGATCAGCTCTGGGTTCATTCATTATTTTTAACATGAGTACACCTGCTATGACCAAGTGCTATGTTTTGGGCCTGTTTGTGTACAGCAAAGAGCTGTGCACATAATTCTTGTAGAATTAGATGAAGTGGTTCTGCCTGTACACCTGATTAATTAAACGTAAAATTCTGTACTTCTCTGGGATCAGTCTCTTGGAACTGGGCTTCACCTTTGCTTTCTGAGGGACTGTTTCTACCTGGGTTTGGTGGTGCGTGCCTCCCAGCCAGGAGGCAAAGATGGAAGGACCATGGTTTGAGGCCAGCCAGGGCAAAAACGTGAGCAAAACTCCTCTCAAAAAAACAAGCCAGGAAGGGTGGTTCATGCCTGGATTCCTAACTACATGGGAGGTGGAAGTAGGAGGATCATAGTTGGAGGCTGGCCTGAGCAGAAGTGCAAGACCCTACCGGAAAAAGAACTAAAGGCTTGAGCATGGGTCTAGTGGTAGAGCACTCACCCAGCAAGTGTGAGGTCCTGAGTTCAAAATCCCTTGTGTCACCATAAAAAAGAAGTCTTTGAAGAACTAGTGGCCATCTCAGAGAGGAGCTCCAATTTTCTTCTTCATTGAAGTACTGAGTCTTGAAACACAATTGGCCCCAAATGGATCTGGTTACTATTTGAGAACATCTATGATTTTTTTCATTCACATTATGGTTTGCTTTTTTATAACTATTCTTATTCTTGCTTATAGAGTCAATCCAGGTGTCTCACTTATATTTATAATCTCTTCTGCATTTACTATTTAAGCACTCAATTTATGTGAAGGCTCAAGATGCCCCACCACTGACGAATGGATTAAGAAAATATGGTATCTATACACAATGGAATTTTATGCAGCCATGAAGAAGAACGAAATGTTATCATTCGCTGGTAAATGGATGGAATTGGAGAACATCATTCTGAGTGAGGTTAGCCTGGCTCAAAAAACCAAAAATCGTATGTTCTCCCTCATATGTGGACATTAGATCAAGGGCAAACACAACAAGGGGATTGGACTATGAGCACATGATAAAAGCGAGAGCACACAAGGGAGGGGTGAGGATAGGTAAGACACCTAAAAAATTAGCTAGCATTTGTTGCCCTTAACGCAGAGAAACTAAAGCAGATACCTTAAAGCAACTGAGGCCAATAGGAAAAGGGGAACAGGTACTAGAGAAAAGGTTAGATCAAAAAGAATTAACCTAGAAGGTAACACCCACGCACAGGAAATCAATGTGAGTCAACTCCCTGTGTAGCTATCCTTATCTCAACCAGCAAAAACCCTTGTTCCTTCCTATTATTGCTTATACTCTCTCTACAACAAAATTAGAAATAAGGGCAAAATAGTTTCTGCTGGGTATTGGGGGGGGGAGAGGGAGGGGGTGGAGTGGGTGGTAAGGGAGGGGGTGGGGGCAGGGGGAGAAATGGACCAAGCCTTGTATGCACATATGAATAATAAAAGAAAAAAAAAATACAATAAAGTAAAAGTCATGTAAAAAAAAATTTATGTGAAGGCTCAACTAGCTTTCGTGGATTATTCTCACCTGGAAATTTCCATCTGAGTGGTTTTGCCAACATCCTACGATTCAATGGAAGAAAAGCATGTCTGCTTGATGAAGTGATGCCATGTATTACTCCGGCCAGTTTGTCGGATACCTCATTATTCCCCATCAGAAGGAATTAAGTATGACCCATGAGCTCATCAACAAGAATGCTGCAACAGTGCTAAGGACAAAGATAGGCTAGACCAAAGTAGAACTTGTAAAAAACAGAATGGATGAAGGAAGCAGTGGTTAGACATGGCTGTCCACAAACTCTTGTTGCTAGGACATATACTCAGAGACAAAGCCTTAATGACCAGTTATTACTGAAGCATTTCTCTTTTGTGTGTGTGTGCGTGTTTTAAAATTAGGATGTATTTGTTGCACAGGGGGGATTCACAGTGACAATTCTAAATAGGCTTATATTATACATTGCTTGGCTCACCCCACCATCTCTCCCCCTCAACCCTCTTCCCACCCAATTTAAAGCAATTGTGAGAGGTTTCTTTGTTCTGTTTCATATAAATATATGAAGCCCTTCAACCATATACCCCCACCTTAATCTTCTTCATTTACCCTCCCTCCTCCCACAAGTACCCCGCCCCCTGACACTGTACCTATTTTATAGTCCTGTCTTTTGTTATTAAGATTTAAGTCATTCAAAGGGGTTTGTCAATGTATCCCCACTGTGGATATATTTTACTTTGGTCCATTCAACCCCTTCCATTACTCTCCCTTGCCCCTTTACCTCCCACCCCCAGTTTTCAACAGCTTTCAGTACATAGCCTTATATCCTCTACTTTTATAGATGTTATGTTTTACTATATTATTGATGCTCTATCGTTATCTTTTCCTGCCCTTCTTCCTCCATGTTATTTCATCTACTGTGCCATCACACAGCTGTCTTAGCCACTTCTACCAAGAACATCTCTCCAAAATAATAGAGTAATATGCTTAGATCTGGTGAAGAACCATCTCCGCAACAACTCTAACAGTAACAATATCAACAACCCATTCCCAAAAGCTTATTAAACTGCTGGTTCTGTTTTTAGTACTTCAAGTTCAAATCTCTTGGGTGTCAAAGGCTAGAAAAGAATCAGACACCATCCATTCCTCTTCAAGCTTGCTGTTTAGGAGAGAAGGGTTGTTTTATGACAATATAGTGCATAGATTTTAGGGAAAAAACATAGCCCACAGAAATGAAGAGTGTTATTTTGGCATCCATGAAATTTTCAAGTTTGAAGAAAAGAGCACCACGCTGAAGGGCAGAATAACCAGTATTTTAAGATAAACCATGGCATACCATCCCCTTTAATTTCTTAAAATTTCATCCTTCTCATCAATGGACACTTTAACTTGGCATTCTTTACACTGTAATATATCTCTTACAATGATTTAGAGTACATGTGATATGTTAGCTATAAACTGTTTACTTAGTTAAGGGTAGATAAAGAATGTCACAAATGAGAAGACATGGACCTTTATGTGCATACTTAAATTAAATATGAATATTTAAATTTTTTTAGCTTTAAACCAGGATAACATAATTGAGGAACAAAAAATTATTTCATCAATAGCTGTGAGCAATTTTAATATTAAAAATTCAACTTATGGCTAGAGACATAAAAGTTTTAAGATTTCACCAAAAGAAAAATGATTTTAAATGATTTTTTCACATAAATATTTAGTTGCTGGCAGAAAGGCTAAAGTATCAGATGCCGGGGGAGGGAACAGTAACAGTTTTAGAGGTAACAATAGGCTCAAAATATAAAAAGGACCAATTCAACTGGTTTAAAAAAAGAAAAGAAAGCACAATAGAGCACAGTAAGTTCACCTATTATATAATTACAGGTTTTGTATACAAGTGCAGACAAGCAGACAGAATAAAAACCTCCTCTAGGAAATCCAAAAAACTTGGCAGGTCTGGCCAGGTGGCATGTGATGCAGGTACCAACAACAAAAAAGAAGCAAAACTCTAACACGGGTTTGGCCTATGTTTGAATTTGCCTTCTTTTTGCTAAACAGCAGTTTGCTGCAAAACTCTGGGAGACAAAGGGAAAGTGGAAAGTGAGAATGAAGGCATTCAGCTCAGGTAACTGCAAAGAGATGTTGTTAGTCACAAGCTTTGCTAAGCAATGTCCTCACTTACGTGGACAACTCATTCGAGATCCTGTAAGAAGTTCAGAAGACTGGGATTTCATGAACAAAGCGCTGCATCAGAAGGCAAAGGAGAAGAGAAACAAAACTATTTTAAGGACTTGAGATGCAGTGATAATGTATAACTCATACATGTTTTGTACTCAGAGAAGCTTGGGTGTGACTGGGCATTTTTGATGGACCCTGGCTCTAGAAATGTATGAGCAATTTCATTCCTCTCCTAGTGCCCGTATCTTTGGCCCTGTTAATTTCAATTCTGTATTTTTTTTTGTTATGTAGAAAACTCAATAAAAGATAAGCCACCCAGAATTCTACCTCTGGGTGTATACCCCAAAGAAGTAAAAGTAGGGACTTCAAGAGATATTTGTATATCCTATTTTTATAGCAGAATTATTGGCAACCCATTGACCAGTGAATGGATGGCGGAACATTATTCAGCCTTAAAAAAGGAAAGGAACTCTGCAACATATTATGCTGTGATTTAGATATAGTTTGTCCCCCAAGGATTTATGTGCAGGACATTTATTCTATCATGTGGCAATATGAGAGGGGGTGAAAACCTTTAAGGGGAGAAGGGTTGGGGAAGGTGATCAGGTAATTGGGACACTGCCCTCCACAGGGATTAATGCTGATCCTGCAAAGAAAGTTCCCATGAGTGAGTGATTATAAAAATAGGTAGACTGGCTCCTCCCTGCTCTCTGACTTCTGTCTTACCTCATGACTTTCTCCTCTCACATGGACTTCTGCCATGAGGCCATCTGCCATTGGACCCTTACCAGAGGCTGAACAGGTGGTGCTGCCCCATTTTGTACTTAATAGCTTTCAAATTTATGATCTGAACAACAAATCTCTTTTCTTTATAAAGTACTCAGCTTCAGATATTTTGTTATAGCCACAGAAAATGGACTAATATAGGCAATAACATGGATTAACTTTATTATGCTAAACAAAACAAGCCAGTCACAAAAAGACACATGTTATATGATTCTTCTTCTAGAAGTGTCACAGAATTTATAAAGACAGAAAGTAGAATAGGTGTTACCAAGAGCTGGGGGGTGGAGAAGTGGGGAGTTGGTGTTTAATAGTACGTAGATGAAGGGACCTGCGGGTGGATAGCACAATAATGTGAGTATACTTCACACTAGTGACCTATTCACTTTAAAATAGTTAAGATGGAAAACTTGATTATATGTTTATTGTGCCACAGCTTAAAAAATATTCAAGTATTTAGTGACATGAGAAAAGAGGCAAATGAAGAAGAACAGCCTGTCAATGAAGAAGGCCAATGCAGGCCAGAGGCTAGGACCAATTGTCAATGGGTTTCTTCACAGACCATAGCAGGTATTGTCAGAGTTTTGTCCACAGTCTTCAGCCACTTGTAACATGTTCCATGTCAGTGGGAGACTCAGAGCCACCACCTCTCTGCAATGAGGCGGCAAGGCTGTCAATTTCCTGGGCGTGTGGCTGGCAAGAAATGTCAGGGAATTAAAGACTCAGTCAATGTCTGGAGGAAGTTAGTGTTACAAACACTCCAGTTTCCTCAAAAGGGCTTGGAAACTGTGAGACATATGTTCTGGATACTTCCTCACAGTTCCAGAACAGAATCGTGATTGCATCTCTGTTAGAACCTGTTTAATACTGTTCCCTTTCCTTTCTGTGATGGTGAATTTTTTTTGTGTGTGTCAACTTGATGAGGCCACAGGACTTAGATACTTAGACAAACATTGTCTAGATATTTCTGTGAAGGTATGTGTGAGTGATATTAGCACTGAAATTAGCAGAGTTGGAAGAGAAAAGATATCAACAATATGGATGAGTCTGATCCAAAGTCAAATGCTCTCTCTCCCTCCTTCTGAAGAAGAGAGAATTCTCCCAGAATCTGCCTTTGAACTTGAAATGCAACATTGATTCTTCCTGAGGTCCCCAATCTACCAGCTTTCCCTGTAGATTTTGGACTTGCATCTCTACAATTGCTTGAGCCAATTCCTTAAAATCACTTTCTCTCTCAATAGATAGCTAAATAAATGTAAATATATAGGTACACATCCTAGTTCTGGGTCACTGGAGATCCCTACCATATTTTAACATGCATGTGTCAGTGTTTCCTGAACCATTTCCCAACTACTTTCTACTAACCCTTGAATCAGAGCAATAGTTCTTCTTCCAGGTCTCCCTTGGCAATGTCTGGAGACTTTTTGATTGTTGTTGGGGTGGATCTAATAGGTAAAGCCCAGGGATGCTGTTCAAAATCCTACAATGCTCAGGAGAGTCCTAGTTTGAAGACATACCCAGCCCAACATGTCAATAGTGCCACAATTGAGAAATCCTGACTAAGAGCTGGCTTCTGGGGAAACCCAGAAGCAGGAATTAAAATGACAAAGGAAGAAGTTCTAGAATCAGGATTATTAAGTCTGCAGAAGCAAACAAACAAAAAATGTGAAACTTGCAGAGAAGGGATATTAGAAAAACAAGCTTATTATGCCAACAGAGAGGTACTTATAAGATACCTTGAAATTGGCTGTGTCACTGAATGGGAACAAAACTAAGTGGAATTTACTACTGCGTGGTCAAGTGCCATATAGAAAAGTCAGGATTAGTGAAGAGCCCAGTAGGATAGCTGATGATAGATTCTTCCTGGATGTTCCAATGCCATACTGTCTCGAGCACATATGGCTCATTACCAATCGAGTACAGGTAAGCAGTACTCAGGAGACTCTTACTTCAGAGAAGAGGATTTTATTCAAACAAATCCACACAGCACTCTCACATGGATCCTAATAACCTGTTCTCTATTACCATAGCCAGCCAGGACTTCCCCAAGCCTCGCTCACCATGCGAGGTCTTCTTAGCAGATGAGGGGAGTCCAGCCGAGCTCCGGGGAATCCTTACAGCCGACCTCAGTTTCAGGTCCAGTCTCACAGTTCACTGGCGACACCTGGTTGTTGGGGGAAGGGGCAGTGCTCTCGAGTGGTGGCTGCCTCTACATCGGAGCTTCGGGATAGGCTCCGACAGCTGGTCTCCAGCATTCGGGAGGCGAGCCATGAGTGATAGGGAGGCTCGGGTTTTTATGCTTGGTGGTGACCTCAGAGTTGGTGTTATTGGCCTCACCACCTTAGTGCTGGCTTATTTGCATATCGATCCGGCCACCTGAGGGTTGGCTCATTTGCATATTGGCCTGTCATTCTCTGGCTTGGTTTCTTAGTCCTAACACACACTAGCTAATAATTCTTATTACAACAATTTTCCATACTTTAACACAATACAATTAATCAATACAACAGCAATCTTATATGTGTTCACCACACATCCCAATGTGACCCACTAAATCCCAGTGTCATAAAGTCTGGGATCAGAGTTATGGCTTAGCAAAAAGACTCACAATGTAACATCATTGAGGTTTGGGAAGGTTCTCAAAAGGTCACCCTTGCCAAGGTTGCATTTGTAATTCCCTGGGTCTTGGGTACTGGACCTCTAGCCTTATTTAAAAAAAAAAAAAAAAAAAAAAAAAAAGCAAGGTTAGTTGGCATCTGTTTCTACTCCTTTTCCTGCATTGGAACAGAATTCTTCCTTAGCCACATTAAGAAGGGAGCCTGTCAGCACTTTCACATGCTCTCCAGGAAGCTGGGTCCCTCCTCCTCCACCTGCCTTGCCAGGAAATCTCTTTCCAGTGTTACCTGTCAAGTCTCTTGTTTCTCCTGAGAGATGCCATTTTCCTCCGTCATCTGGATAGCTCTGAGTTCTTGGGGTGTGTGAATTTAACAGGCACCATAGGATGTCACAATATCTGTTCCTCACTATCTGTGTGTTGTTCATTTTCAGACAATCCAATTGCAGAGCCTGCCTTGGCGTATTTGATAATGAGGTTGGATCCAGGGCAAAAAAGCAGGGCCAGCAGTTGGTGAGAAAATAAGTGAGAGTCAAGGAGAAGCCTCCAAGAAAATGTTTCTGGCTGCTTTGCTAATGCTTGGATTGATGATGCAGAGATATGCTTGGAGAGGTTTGATTACTAATATGCCTAATTCTACAGCTTCCATGGGGGAAGTAAGATCATCTATGGTGTACAATCATCTGAGGCTCACAGGGAGGGAGGGCATCAATGGTAGATCGGGCTCTCACCCCATACAATATGTTGACTTGAATGTCGCAGATTAAAGCTCCAATTGTGTCACTGAAAATGCCAGACACTATTCTGGGCCTGTAACAATAGCTCCTATGTTACATGATTCTATTCCAACACCAGAATAGCGCAGAAGAGTATCAGAACCTGGAGTTTCATAGATGACATTTGAAAAAAATACATGAAAGGAAAACAGTCAAACATTATATTTAGCTTTGAAAGCTATGAGCTGAGACCCTTGTACTGAAAACCAATTGATTTAAATTCCAATTTTATCTCTGTTAGGAATTATAATCTTGGAAGCATTACTTAATTCCACTGGCTCTTAGTTTTCTCAACTTTAAAATAAGGAAATGGGCAAGGCTAGCTCCAAGGGTCCTCCAGCTCAAATATTCTATTACATCTCAGTAATGCAGGGAAAACCCAAACACTGCAAATACTGCTTTTATAGTATTCATTAACCTGTTCCCCAAAGTACTTAATCAATGGCAAAAACATGGAAGACAGAAAACATGGAAAAGATGATTTTTGTGAATGTGAAGCTAATTTAGAATTGAATCAATAAATACCTTGTGAAAAATATGCTAGATAAACAGTGTTTTAGAGTTCCAAAATATACTGATGTCTATGAAAAAAAATGATTGGCACAAATCTTCATGGGAGGGGAAGGTTTCTAATATTCTTTCATCAGACCATCTATCAGATACCACTCTGACAGCTTGCAATGACACACTTGACATTCAGAGAGTTAGAAAGTATTTTATGAACAAAAAAAAATGATATATGTGAAAATTCTAATTTGGCCATTATCTTAGTTTGTTTTCCTCAAATGTAGACCCAAGGACTAGGATTTTGATGTAAGCAGTTTATTTAGGGGGGATACCAAGGAAGAGGAGGGTGGAAAACCTGAGACAGGGAAGAGAGAAGCCAAGAGGAGGACACGAACAAGTGACCTGCCACCATGGGAAGCTAGTGCTCATTCCCTCTGGGAATGTTCCAAAGAGCAGAATGAGAAATAGTTTCATTGACACTGCACATTTCTTTATTGAATCCAGTTGCCCAGGGGTTGAAGGTCATTCCCAGGGTCATCCACCCACCTACAGCTCTGTCTTGTGTCTGTCTACTGCCTTGCTCCACCTTCAACCCTCTCATAGCTTCAGAGAAAGTGAATGGAGTAGCCTTATCAACCATCCATCATGGCTGCCTGGAAACCAGGTAGGTAGAAATACCTGTCAAGGAAGTAGGCTTGGAGAAGGGGATGGAAGGTGCCCACAGGTGGATGGGATCCCTGTGCTGGGCCTTGGGCCAACAGTCAGGTGAAGGAATATGACTTCAGAGTTCCCTCTTCACATCCCAGCTTCATCACCATTAAGAGAACTAGGAAGCACACACCAGCAACATACGCCTTGGTACTCACCCTTTGCCTCTACCTTGTAGTTTACAGTCCATATAGTTTTCTGTGTACATTTAAAGAACTTGATAAAAAAGAAGGACAGAAAACCTTAAGCCTCATTCTTGGTGCACTTTGATCAGCCTTGGGGCAACTGTCTTCTAAGGAACAAATTCAAGGATCTCCAATTTGGGTTTTCCATTCTAGCTTACAAACCTCCCAAGGGGAACCAAAGTGAACATATTCTTCATTTAAGATATAAATTGTATCACTTCATTGGCTAATTAAGGCCCTTTTGATTTAAGGAAAACATTAAACAATGGGAAATTTATTTCAAGGGTATATCACAAATATGGATAACACAAAGCATTTAGCCTTCTCAGACACAGAAGGATCTGAAGCTGAAATTTTAGCAATGCATCTTTCTGCATTTATCCTTAAAGCCCTAAAGAACCTTCATTCATGACCTTTAGCTCCAGTAACCCTTTCCCACAAGAATTCCCTATGTTTCTCAAAAACAGTTTCCAAGAGAGGAATCCACTGGATCCATTTCAATTCCGCTAGACCATAAGTCATATGTGTTTGGAAACTACACAGATCAATCAAATTTCTGTCCTTTGTCCAATCAGCCTGTGTCAATTTATTCAAATAAGTTTAACTGGCAACAGTTTGAATTAACAATCTATTTACCCTAGAGATCGTAAGTTGGTAAAATATCCTTTGTGGATGTTTTTTTCCCTTTCTATATGTTTTTTTTGTGCTGTGTGTGGATACATTGTGGTATTTATAAAAGTTCTTACAAGGTATCAAATATATCATACTTGAATTCACCCCCTCCACCACTCTTCTTTATTACCACCTCCCCCATTCCTGGAATGTTTTCAAAAGGTATCATTTTTGCATTTACATACATATGTACACAGTTTTTGTACCATATTCACCCTCTTAAACCCTTTCCCTGCTATCTCCCTACTCTTACTTCCATAAGGGGCAGAAATAATACCTACCACTAGATCAAAGGTTAGCAAATTACTACCAGTGGGCCAGATCTGACTTGTTAATTATTGTGGTAAATAAGGTTTTATTGGACCATGGCCGCACCCTTTCATCTATATATTATAAAATACAGTGACAGAGTGGAGAGGTTGAGACAGAGGCCTTATGTCCAATAAAACCTAAAATATTTACTACTATTCCCTTTGCAGATAAAGACTGCTGACCCATGGCCCAAATTATCATGACGATTAATTGAGACAACACTTCCCAAAGCACATAGCCTAGTGATCATTCATTTTTTAATGTACATATTAAATTTCTTTTGCTGCACTCAGAACACATTCAAGGTCCTAAGACCACACACTTTTGGGAGGAAAAATTAACCTACAAGTTCAAGATCAAAGAAATGGCTTTTATGCATTTAATATACTCTCAAAATCTTTGCAGGTTTTCAGTTAATCTGTTAAATGTAGCAGTGTGTTCAAAACTTAATTTGTATATTTTAGCTTTTTACCTTAATGCACGTAATTGGCAGGTACCACATTGACACACAAAGGTGGTTAATGCCGTGCATTAAAAAAAAAAGCATATTTAGTTCTTTATTATTTCAGCTAAATAATATAATGCACACATCACAGAATTCAAGGGCCTGAAAAGATGTGTGAAGGGGGATTCATTCATCCCTCAGCTTCTGGGCAGCTTTTCACATCAATTATCCTACAAAAATCGTTGCATTTTATTCATTAAAATCACCAGATAATGGGATTCTGCAGAATCCCTTGGTAATATGCACCAGGGTCTCATAATTCTTTTATTGGGGCATTTTCCCTCGGTGGAGCCCAAATTCTTCCTGCTGCTAGGCCTTTTCATCTTGTTCTCAAAGGTTGGGGCTGCTCCACCTGAGTTTGTGCGATGCATAGAGTTACTGAAAAGTACTGGCTCTTGCCCTTCCTCCATGTGCAGGAGGGCTGTGGCCAAGCAGCCACCTGTGCCTTGAAGACAGCCTCCCAGTCACCAGGGCCAGTTCTCAGCAGAGAGAAGAAGGTTAAAACCAGTCTGAAGTAGCCTGTGCTTAAGAAGCAACTCAGCAAGGCCCTGGTACAAAAGGACATATCTGCTCTGTCTTCTGGGTCACTGCCTTTTTTCCTAACTATAAAGCAAGAAAGTTGTTATTGTTAAAGTATTATAAACAATGTCACCGTCTACATTGGATGATAGTCATATCTTTGGTATGTTCTGTGGTGTTATCTTTTAATGTTTGAAATGTAGTTTCTTAAACTTACCTCTTTGATAGGAAGAGAAACTCTGGTATGTCATGCTAGTAAAACACGGAAGAAGTGAGAAGGTGGGGGAGGCTGAGGGATAACCATGGAGGGATGAATTTAATTAAGACATGTTGTAAGCACACATGTAAGTGGTGCAATATATCCCTTTGTATGACTATTATATGCTAATAAAAAAAATTTAAAAACAATATGTTGAGAAAAATTAATTGCTATAGGATAAGAGGATCATTTAATAGCTCAAAACAATAAGAGGTTGACTTTTTATTTATTTTTATATTATTATTATTACTGTTTTGATGGCACTGAGTTTGAACTCAGGGCCTCACACTTGTAAGATCACCCAGGCAAGTGATCTTACAGCTTGAACCATTCCACCAGTCCAAAGTTGGATTTTTAAAACATACTTCCTAAGGGTATTAGGTTAACTAAAAATACAGTCAAATGCACTTCATTTTCAAAAGCAAGTAAAGCAAAATAATGCAAGTAAAGTTATGCTCAATATTGTTAAGAGCAAAATAGCATCAGTGCTGATATGCTTAAAACTGAATTTCTCTATCTTCCTGTAAAATGGTTATTTTTAAAAGAAAGGTATGGAAATACACATTCATTATTCAAGACTCTTTCAAATGAGGGTTTGAATGATTATTTAAAATTCAGTGTCCAGAACTCCCCTTCCATTCCTCATTCACCCCTTCCCCATGCTTTTCTGACTAACACACTATACCAGGAACTCCCCGTGCATGGGCTGGGAATGTGGGCTCTTTGCCATTAGCCATCAGAGTTAGAGAAGAGAGGAAGTAACTACTCAAAGAATTCATACACAACTCTATGAAAGGAAGAACAGGAAATAGAGGCTTTTAGGTAACAAGAAGTTTGTTGAAGAGAGGGGCCAGGGGCATAATTGGATAAGAGTAATTCCTGATGACCTGAGATACATCCATTTACTCTTAAATTGTGGTGAAAGAAGGAAACCATTTGAAACATATTAAGTGGCATGAAAAATAAAAAAATCAGAAAAAACTCTGATGTTTGTTGGAGACTATGCCACAGAAGCTAAACAATGTCTTGTCAGTATCTCTTTGGAGATAAAAATATTTATAAAATTATTATTACATTCCTAGAAATGTATATAAAATATTTGGCTGATTATTCTACACCATACCTCCTGATCCCTTCTATTCTCAAGCATGTTTGTAGAGTCCAGTCATGTGGTAGCTTATACAGATGATATTTAAATCAGTGATCTGTTATAGAGTGGTTGCCCAAAATGGGTCAGATAGTTTTTTATAAATGAACCATAAACCTTTATTTACTGCCTCAAGTTGCTTGGCAGAAAGAGATAAGAAACAGTTCTATTTTGAAGCAGGTAGAATTTTAAAACTTGAATTTTAGATTATCATCAACATTTGTGATATTTTCTTAAAGAAGAATCTAGGATGACTTTTTAAGTTGGATGGATTCAACTTTCAATTTTGATTAATGAAATAAGTTATATGCGAAAAGGCTACTGATTTTTAATTTAGTTTCCCATCACATATTCACAAAAACACTGTGAGAGGCACCTTTAATCATGCTAATTTCAGGCAGGTTCATAATGTCCTGGAGATTTGTATATTTCACGTTGAATTAATCATCATCTCCCTCCAACCCAGATCTTACAAAGCAGCCCCTCCCCCAGGTCCTTTCTTTTCTGTTAATGGCACCACCATCCTCCCCTATCCAGACTCCAAACTTCACAGTCATTACTGTCACATTTCATTCCCTGCTTAACAGTTAACCAAATGACAAACACCACCAATTCTATCCTTGGAGTATTTCTTATGTACATTCTTCCTCTTTCTCTCACTAGTTCACAGACACACTTCCTCTAGCCCCACCAGATGTCCACAGACCCTTATCTGTAGTTCGGATGACCCAAAGTTTTTTGTTTTATAAAATAATCTGTGACTTGAATGGATGTGAGGATTTTTATGTGCATCATTTATATTTAATTTGAGTTTATTAGAAGAAATATTGAGGTGTTTGACCTCAGGAAGCTTCTGCAGACCTGATGATACCCAGTGGGTTGTTGTATCACCTTTCTAAAATCTGAAAAATTTTAAATCCAAAACTCTTGAGTCCAAACCACAGTTTTCAAATAAGGGACTGTGGACTTCTTTTTATTATAATTGAGAGATATTTTTATTATATACTGTATGAGACTCTATTATCATTTCCCCTTTCTTTAATTCAGCTATACATTTCTATCAAATGAACACTGCTGAATATATTTATTCTAAAACTTGAGCCTTCAGTCAGCACTTCTATATTCTGACCTGACATCCTTTATAGTCCAGTCTATCTTTTCTGCCTATAGCAGACAAGGCCTGGAGGATATCCAGTTTGCATAAGGAAGATTCAGTTTGAAAAATGAGATGTCCTGAGTTGAGTGTCAGATCCAATGTACTTTGTATGCCCTTCTGTTGGCATTTCAGTCTTTGAGCACTCCATAAATATTTGTTCACTAAATAAAAGAATGTTGATTAAACAAGAAACATATAAAACTAGTTGAGAAAGGAATGAAAGAATGAACAAGCATTGATCTGAACAAGTAGGAAGAGGAGTGTAAAATGGTGGAGCTTTTAGTTCACATTTCTATGTTGAACATGAGCTGGGCTCTGTTAAGATTCGCCTTTGGATAAGGACGTAGCTCAGAGATAAGGCACTTCTCTAGCATGTGCAAAGCCCTCAGTGTGATCCCCAGCTCACTCCCTCCCAAAAGATATTAATTTTAGAGGAATATTGAAATTTCAGAAAAGATGTAAAGAAGAGATAACTACAGGAATAACAGCTGTCATTGGGTAAACAAATAGGTTTTCCCTCCATGTAATTTTTGAATGAGAGAGTTATACAACAGTCAGTGGTGGTAACCTTTTTTTTTATTATCATATTATTGTTGTACTGGGGGTACATTGTGACAGTTACAAAAGTCCTTACAATATATCTTAGCTAAATTCACTCCCTCTATCATTCTCCATCCCCCATTCTTAGAATAGTTTCAACAGGTCTCATTTTCCCATTTTCATGCATAAGTACATGATCTTTCCACCATATTCAGTGGTAGTGATCTTTACCAATTAATTGTCTATGTGGCCAGCTACAGAAAAAGAGTAGGGTCAGAGGTCAAAGAGGGCTTGCAGTTTGCCATTCCCAGTAAGGGGTAAAAGTACATTCAGGCCCCAGGGCCAGCTCCCTCTCCCAGCACTGATGCAATAAGAGGTACTTAGAGAAAATAACGTGAATGTGTTTCAGTTATGCCTATTGAGGAAGCACGTTTAAATGATGTTTGAATCTGTTTAGGTAATAAATCACAAAAGCACTTCAGGAAATTAGAGACACTGAAGTAAATTTTCAATTATTTTATTTTGTTTTCTAAAAGAAAAATATAGACACCTATCATGGAATTGTTTAGAATCATTTCAATTGTGAAGCAAGCAAGCAAACTCAAGAACTTTTGCATGGTCTTTTGTAAGGTAAAATGCTGAAGAACTGTGTTCAAAGAGCACTAGAAGAAGAAGAAAGAGCAAGCAAGTCAGCCACGGGAGACAAAAATAGAAGCAGGAGAGGGGTTTCATAAGGAAAACTTCCTCTGTCCTTACCTTAAGTGCAATAGACTATCCAGGAATACTCTGAAAATGGTGGCCGATATTTGAGTCGCCTAGTCAGCAGCTCTGGTAGCATCAGTATGATACAGTGAAGGGACCTGCTCAACCCACATTCTAATCATTCACTCTTCTTCTTCCCAAGATGCTCTCTTAAGTCCCCTCATCTCAGGCACACAATAATGACAGCTTTTTCAAACAAAAGGAGTATGTCTAAACTCCCACAGCAGGACATAGAGAGTTTTAATGGCAAAAAGCAAGCCAAATTTACAAGTTAAAAAAAATCCCACCAATGTTCAATAAATTACGTATTGCATACTATAAGAATTACATTATTATTGCCATAGTAATATATGGCAATTATTAGAATTACAGCAATAATGTATGCAATTGCTAATGGACTTTTAATGTAGCATGCCATTGGGAAATAAACTGACTATATTTTTGCCTGCTACCAAACAAATGCTGCTATAATCCATATAGTAATTTGAAACTGGGTATTAGAAATAGAAGTTTATATCCATATTTACCATGCATGCATAGGCTTCTGTCATATAATTTCCCACAAAAATTAAATAAAAGGAAAATATCACACAGACTATTTTTCTATATCCAGACTGTTTTGATTATTTTGACTGACTAATCTGGTTAACTCAAGTTATTCAAATTAAAGAAAAGTTGAACTTGGCCCAAATAAGTCAGAGAGGTCAAACAATAATCAGGTCAGTTAAAAATTGACTCCAGAAGGCTCCATGCTCTGGAAAGACCCTCTCAGCCCCTCAGGAACACATCTGCATAAATCCTCAGCATCTTGAAGTGGACCTTCCCCACCTCCTGGTTGCTCATAGCTTAGATGTATGATGTGGTATATAGTTCATCACTCCATTTCTTGCAGTACAGCACAAAAGATACCCCAATCGGCAGTTCTCTTGCTTCTTGGTCTCAGAATCCTTTTACATTCTCAAAAACTATTAAGAATCCCGAAGAACTTCTGTTATACGAATTGTAGCTATCAATGTTTACTCTATCTGAAATTAAAATGGAATGTTTACAAGACACAAGAACACGAAAGCATATATCCCAGTATCTATCAGAGTGATGCTAACACACACCATGTTGCCACTCCACACTTTACTCTGCCCTCAGGAGGGAATGAAAGGGGGAAAATTATAGATAGAATGTTATTTGTTATTATTAAAATGGATTTGACCTAGGGAATCCCAGAAAAGGCCTCAGAGACACAAACAAGCTCCTAGACCTCATTTTAAGAACTGCTGTTTCAAGCAATTTCCCCTTGAAAAATAATATATAATGTAGGATGAAAATCTATTTTAGGGTTACTTATTTTCCTGATATTATTGTTGTACTGGGAGTATATTGTGACATTTACAAAAGTTCTTACAATATATCATCGTTGATTCACCCCTCCACCATTCTCTTTTATCCTCCCCCCATTCCTGGAATAGTTTCCACATGTTTCATTTCTCCATTTACATACATGAGTGCATCATATTTCCACTATATTCACCCTCCTATATCCTTTCCTTGTATCTTACCCACTCCCACCTGTACCAATCCCCCAGACAGGACTTATTTTACCTTCCTGTTCTTCATTTTTGAAAGAAGGCATGTTGTTTGTTTAAGATAGCTACACAGGTGTCATCTTTTTTTCTTTTACAAAATCGGAAAACAAGAGGGGAAAACAAGTCCTGTCCTGGGGGGTTGGTACCAGTGGGAGGGGGAGGATATAAGGGAAGGGTGTAGGAGGGTGAATGTAGTGGAGATATTCTGTACTCATGTATAAAATGGAAACATAAGACCCGTTGAAACTAATCCAGGAATGGGGGCGCTGTAAAAGAAAATGATGGAGGGGGTGAATTCAACTATGATTTACTGAAATATTGTAAAGGCCACAATGTATCCCCAGCACAACAATAAAAAAAAAAATAGAGCAAGAGAGAGTGCTATATAGGGAGTTTTATTGTGACATTTCCATGAAATAGGAAATAGGATGAAATAGGATGAAAAATTTAAACTCTTTTTAAAATTCACAGCTAAGTGGTCACGAAATTTACCAAACTTAAGTAAAACACAAACCCAAACAGGTAAGGCAAGTTAAAGCCTGGGACTCCATCTTTTATGACCACCAGATTTTACTTTAGCATATGCATAGGAGAGAGAAGTCAGAAAACAATCAGTGTTGGGGTAAATGGTTTAATTTGATAGAAGACAACCTTATCCTTACTCAGGTGTATGCTGAAACCCAAAAGGATACTGTAAATCAGTGAAAGGGAGATTGAGGGGAAATACCTGGCTCCCAGACAAGGACATGAGAAAATTTCCTTTCAATAATGGTTTTGGATGGAAGAGGGGAAATTTTCCCCTAAGTCATAACCACAGGCTTGGCCTCAAGGGATTTTAGCTCATTTTCGCTATAAAGTTATCTCAGGTTGGTGGTGTTTTTCCAAGCACCAGAAGAATACAAATGCAAATCAACCTTTAACCCACACTTCAAAGAATCTCCCACACAAGTGTCAATCAAAATCAACTCATAGTTTTAACAAAAACTCATGAAATAAATAAGGAAACAAGTTACTGAGCCAAGTGGGCAAACCTCAGAACTTTAAAAAGTATGAAATATGAATGTTTAAGATGCTTATAAAAATCAAGGAAGATTTGAACATATATGTCAAAGGAACAGTCAGAATGGAAAAAGCATAAAATAGACTTTTGAAATGAGACAATTAAATAGAACATGTAGAAATTACATATGCAGTTATATAGTACTTAAGATCATGGGTTGATTGGGATTCTCACATATAGCCGATAAGAGTGTAAGTTGGTAAAACCACTTTGGAAAACTGGCAGCATTCATGAAAGCTGAACCACACGTAACCATGACAAAGCAATTCCTTGAGATATAAACTCAATAAAAATGCTCAACATATGCTCACCAAAAGAAATGTGCAAGAAAATTTATAGCAGTACTATTTATAATGGTTATAAATATGTGCTCATTTTATGAAAATTCATCTAGCTATAAATTTAGGATTTCTGCATTTTTATGTACATTGTACTTCAATAAAAATTTACACACATACATATCCTTTGTACACAAAAATTTCTTAAGATCTCAAGGAAAGGAAAGCCTAACAAATCAGAGCAAATTCCACTGACATAGTGTACAAAATAGGGGAAAAAAGGTCAATAAAATGTCAGGAAATAGTTAAGACACTTTTACAAAGAAAATTAATTTACAAGAGGGAAATATAAAGAAATCACAAGAATACAATCTAAAGAAACCAAGAGATCTAAGGATAAAAAAAAGAAGTTAACAACATTGAGGAGTAAGCTATTATCTGTCCATACTGAATACCTGGGGTAAATAAAAGCAAGAGAAACAATATTTGAAGTTAATAACTAAAAAATTTCCAGAAACAACCTTAGATCTAACTTCAAATCCTAACCTGGAAGAAAATAATTTCAAAAACTTGATACATACAGGGAAATACAGACCATAGCACATCATAGAATAAAGAACAGCAAAGATAAAGAGGTTGTAAAAGCAACAAGAAAGAAAGGGTAGAGTTCATACAAAACCTTAAATAAAGTAACAAGGGAATCCAGAAGACCACAGAGGGCATATTCAAAAGTTCTAAGAGAAAAAACTATCAACCTAAATACAGCTTAAGTTGGAAGAAAATTATGTACAATCAAACATGTGAGGAAATACTCTGTGTCATCTATAAAGACATGACACCAGGGAGCTGTTCTTGTCACAGTGATCCTCCGTGTAAGAAAGCATGATAGGCTTTTATTATTCAGACTTTAGTTGCTGTGACAAAAATACCTGAACAAAACAAATTAAAGGGGGGAGAGTTTACTTTGGCTCATGGTCCCACTGCTGTGCCCCTGTCCTGAAGCAGAATATGATGGCGGAGGTAGTGTGTGGCCGAGGAGCAGAGAGAAACCTGTGCCAGCAGGCTTCCTCTACCTCCTCTTCCTCTTCTTTTTTTCTTTTCTGTTTTTTGTGGGGAGGGGAGTACTGGGATTTGAATTCAGGGCCTCTTGCTTGCTAAGCAGCAAGACACACCACTTGAGCCATACCCTCAGCCCTTATGTGTTTAGTGTTTTTTCAGATAGAGTCTTGCATTTTTTACTCTGGCTGGCTTAAGACTGTGATCCTCCTCTTAGCCTGACTAGTAACTGGGATTACAAGTGTATAACACCATACCCAACCCTTCTTCATCTTTTATTCCATCAGGGTCCCTAACCTATTGGATGGTGCCATCTACATTCAGAGAGGGTTATCTAATGCTCTCTAGAAATGCCCTCACAGACCTACCGAGCCATACTTGGGTATTTGTCAATCCAATCACATTGACAATCAAGATTAACCATTACAATTTTAAACAACTACACAGATTTAAACACGTAGTGCATAAAACTATTCTGCTAATGAGATGTGTATAGAATGGGCCGAGTAGATTTAATAAGCCAAGGCTAAAAGCAGATTTGCTTTTCTAGGTCTCAGCATTTGGTCAAACACATAGAAGATGCTCAGGAAACACACAAATAGAGGAATGAATAAGTGGATAGATGGATCGATGAATGATTTGATGGTTGAATGGATGGATACATAGACAGGTATATATACACACATATACATATATATATATATAGATGATTTATAGACTAAATTCATAATCCTGACACATATTGAACATCTTTTAGGCAGAGTGTGATATCATATAAAGGCCAAAATATTAATATTGTGAGTTTTAGCTATTGGATCTGTTTAGTGATTCTTGGACCATAATGCAAGGCATTTATCTGTAGGAATACTCTTTGGGCACCACTGTGAAGTTATCCAGAGATTCAGTAGATGAAAGATGTCAGCCAAGGTGAAGGTCAGGGTCTTTTTCCTTTTCTGAGTGAAATGTGACATTAAATGCAGCAATTGTGAATATCTTTGCCCAAGGCCCTGAACTCATTTATTGTCTCTGGACTCTGACAAAAAAAAAAATTGTATGGCACCCTTTAAGAAGTGTGTCACTGTCTCCTAAGAGAAATGATCTCCTCTGTAGGATCTGACTAAAAATCATGGGCAATTGAAAGCCTAGTTTATCCCTGTGGACTATTAGTCACCCTATAAAAGTTAATTTAAAACAAATTAATCCATAAATCTCTACATTGTCTGCAAATACTTACCACTATAAAAAAAACTTAATTTAAACCCTTTCCCCTCTATTCTAAATTAGAGTTGCACTGCATTTTAGAAAATGTCTTTCCAGCTCAGAATAAATTACCAGTTATTTCCTTTCTTATTGATGTTGGTGAAGTTCTAAGGGTAACATTAGGTCCAGTATCACAATCTCTTATTATTCAAGGAGAAAGAACTACAATATTCTACATAAGCCTTAATATAGAAACTTTGTGTTTGAGAAGTTTAATTTTAAATGCAACCCCTCAGTCCATTCTTCCCAAAAGTCACTTAATGGGACTTCTTAAACTTAGTAAGTGGACAAAAAGGAAATAAGAGAGGAAGTTGTTTGATGAAGACACAACTTTTACTTTTACCATGATTATCAACATTGGAGTCTTAAAAAAGAATGAAGAGGGGTGGCTGTCCTTCCCCTGACTATGAAAAGGATGCAGAGGCAACTTGAACCATCAAATGGCCTAGATTTCTGCTGGAAAGCTCAAATGCAAATTCTATTCACTCTAGAAACACTGCTTTAAAAGATTTGTGGAACATGGTAAGTGGTCAGGTTAAAATAATTTTTGCCAGGTAGATGTGGTAATAGCCAGAAACACAGACCTTTCAAACATAAATTTTTATCCCTTCATTTTGAAGGGCAGCTTGTTCCAAAGGGAGCATGACTACCTCTGGTTGTTTTGAACTTTTAGAAATTTATTTTTTGCATAGAAAAATCCCATTTCTCATTCTAAGCAATTTCTGTCTTGTGTATTAAAAAAAAAATAGCAGTCTCTCAAGTCAGAGGAGGACTCAGGTGGCGATTAAATCAATTAAATCCAAATGTCCCTCAATTTCATTGTCAACAGCCAATGGGAATAAACAAGAGAGAATTTAGTACATGGAGACATTTCATGGAAAGGTGTTCTGTGGCTGTCATTTCATAATCTAAAAAAAGCCACTTATGGTACTGCTAATTATCTAGCTTCCCCCACACCACTATACTGATGTTAAATGACACTGTTCCATTAGCTGTAATTACTCCATTTGTAATAAATAAGCATTAACCATTTTCAAATGTACACTCACAAATCATTTTTAAAGGATGAGTTTCATGCATTTAAAATCATATATTTCAAAACAGCCCAGAAGACAAAATCTGCATGAAGGCCTAAATTTAAATTAGAAGAGCATTTAAAAAATTAAAATTAAATGTATTCAGAAACAGAAATTATTACAGACAGCCTTCGAAATCTTTGAGAAAGAAAGAATGCATGCAAGACAGTGGCCGCTACTGTACCCAGAGAAGAAAAATGTGCAGATGTTCAGTTGGCTGAATGCATTAATTCTTCAAAAGACCCAGTATTCTTTGTAAAACTTAGCACCCAGAACCAAGGAAGGAAGTTGGATGAAATTAGACTGATAGTTGAAGACCAGATATACTAGCACAACTACCCAAAAAGGCCCTGACCTCTATTCTGGAGAAGTGGGAGGTAAGCAACACTTTGCAATACAGAGATACAGATGTGGGTGGAAGGGAGTGGTGGGTTTAGATTTTGAGGAGAGGAGTAACTAGAAGTATGGATAAACTTAGAGCTCCCCCACAAGTGTCACCTGGAGATCCTTTTAAAGAGTGAAAGATATATCGCCTTCAACAACCCTCAGAAGTGTACTCACCTTGCTTAAACTCGGAATAAAACAGTTAACAGAACAATGGAGTGAAAAAATGTAACTATGATGTATTCACCTTTCCTATGCAGGTTGTGCTTCAATGAAATTTGCAAAACAATGCCAAAAATTAATTTGTAAAGTATAAGGACTGGTAAACATGTATGTGGGTAAAGCAAAAAGGAGAATGTTGGTGTAAGGTGTAAACTCCAACAATAATTTTTCAAAGCAAATAAAAAAAGTGCTGACTTTATTATATTATTATCATTCATTATTAGTATTACTTTAAGTGATAGCAATGACAACACAGCCTTGCACATGCTAGGCAAGGCACTGTACCACTGATCTACAGCCCCAGCTCAGCAAGTCCTTACTTTATTAATGAACCTGAACTATCAAAGTTTTGTTTACTGCTAATCTTGTATTTGTTCCAGGCACAGACTCCTTAAGAATGTCTGTGTACTTAATAACAGAGAGGAAAATATTCTTATATCTCATTGATTTTATGAACATTGAATCAGTTTACTAGCATAAAATTCTACTTATTATACTTACATAAATTCCCAACCTTAAATTAAATTTGTTAACAACAAGAAACAGGATTAATCTATATGCTGTTATGAAAGAGTGATTATTTAGTTTTGTGTACTGGTTAGAATAAAGTAGAGCTATTTTATCAAAGAGAGTAACTACTACTTTGGCTATTTAACTTCAAATTCATTAACATAGAATAAAATTTAAAAATTCAATTTGCAGTTGCACTGGCTTAATTTCAAGGGTTCGCAAAAGTTGATGTTGAGGTACTGGACAGCACCAGTGGAGAATGAGTCCATCATTACCGAACAGGTCATAGTTTCCTAGTCAACTGAAGAAGTGAAGAGTGGCTTTCCTTACTTAGGTTTTCTGCAATAAATATCCTTTTCAAATTTTGTGGTCAATACATCCTCTGTAGTTAAAGGTTATATGCCTGAGAAATTAAACCAAAATGTCAGATCTGAAGTTGATGTCTTGGGGAGATTTGTACACCTTTTCTGTAAACATTGGCAAGAAAAACTGTGATTATCTGATTCCAAGAAATGGAACCTACATAGTTTTAAAACTTAAACCAAGTTCTTTGCCCCTCTTGATTCATATTGTGTATTCTCTGCACTCCTATTCTCAACTAAACATAATTATTTTGTAAATATCTGTTTTTCATCTTTGTCCTTAGGGGTGATTACTAGCATACTACATTGCATTTTCAAATATGTAGGATAAGATGATTTTATTTCAAATGTTCTCATCAAATGACATTCTCAATTCAAAGTGTTGGTGGCTTATTTTTTTTCCTTGCTAAGAACATGTGTTTTCTTCTTTTTATTTAGAGAACCTTGTAACATTTAGCATGGTTGAAACAGTACCCAAATCTTGACTGATAGCTAAGTAAGGGTCACCCTATCCAGTTTTATATTATAAAATGATTCTTGAAGAAACTTCTCTTCTGAATTGTGGAAGCAATGAGAAGAACTAAATAGAGTCTATGTTCCCAAAATATGTGCAGTAAGAGGTAAGTAGCACATAGTAACTGCTTTGTAGTGCCTTCTGTATTGGGAGGACCTTGTGGGAAATGTCACCCAGTCTATTTTGGGGTACAGCTATTGATAGCCTTGGTAACTCCTGAAAGGCTTGGTAAGATCTAGTTGCCCTTCTATGAACCAAATTGTGCTGGTGCCATACATAAAATTATCTGATCTATCTCAGAAAACTCTGGTCCTATGTCAAGGCCTTTAGGAGAAGATTCTAACCTCATTATCTACTTGCCCAAAGTAAGGCATTTAGGTTCATAATAACGGTCTGAATACTAACCAAAATGATTTATTCGGACTTTATTTCCTTGTAATAAAAAATAAACTTTGTAATCCTTTCTTAAAATACGGTCTTACCTGCTCCCAACGAGTTCAGTCAGAACCCCAAGTGGCAAAGGCAAGGCAGAAGCATTTTGGAAAAGGTTCTTAGACAATTCAAATACACACTCACAGGTGAGACCCTGAGAGGATCTGAGCATTACTCGTCCTATGCCCCAGTGTATGGGTGCACTTCCTGTCCCTCATTCATGATGTGATCTGGGGCAAGAGATGTCCACACTTCCTGTGTCTCACTGTCCTTATTTGTAAGACAGGAACTAGAATAGTGTCAGATCCTTTCCCAAAGACACTTTCCTTAGGAAGTCTGATGTCTTTTTTGATACCTATGCTCTTTTCAATCGGAAGGTGTCTTGTTTGGGGAATAAGTGCTTCTACTTGGAGTTCAGCAATGAAATTTGTTCTTTATTATGGAATTTCATTAAGTGGCACCATTCATGTCCCTGACCCACTTGGATAAAGGATACTCTATGTAATTGGTCTTTGATCCTTTATACCAAGCATTGCATTGATGGCAGACTCAGTTCATTTTATAAATTCTATTTAGCAGACAGGAGTTTCAAGTTGTTTAAGAAAACCTGGGAAAGAAAGAGTTTCACTTGAGAAAATTTTAACCATTGGCTTACTTTGATTTTACAAACTGTGTGGAGAGTGGATTGTGAGACGCCTATGAGAACTTGACATAAACACAGCTGTGCCCAATAATCGTCATGCTGAGTTTGGCATGGCCCCAGCGGCAGAAGAGAGCAAGAGGCAAAATGCAGCACAGCTGCTTTTCCTAAGTTGTTTATGTTCAGAGAAGCAGGAACGCAGGTTTCTCTTGTTACAATGTCACCCCCTCCCTGAGCACTGTTGCTCCACCTCCTTGTTTACCACTGACTCGCTGAGGGAGGACGAGAGGTTTTTTTGATGGGGGGTTTTTGATGGAGGATGGATTGATTAGTAGGCTGCTTGCGAGAATGATGCTGCTGGTGGGCTGCTGAGTTATGCTAGAGATTAGAGGAAACATGGGACAGTGCAAGTCTGAGCACCAAGGCTTTAAGAAAGACAAAGAGAGAACATGGGACAGTGCAAGTCTAAGGACCGAGACTTTATGAGTTATACTAATGCAGTTTTAAGATGCGGCTGCTGTTGTGTGTCTGCAAGCCTGAGCACCAAGACTTTAAAGGGAACATGGGACAGTGCAAGTCTGAGGGCAAAGACTTTAAGAGAGATTAAAGAAAACATGGGACAGAGTGAGTCTAAGGAAAGAGACTTTAAAGAACAGAAAAGAAGCAAGGTTTTAAAGAATGGTAAAAGAGTAAGGCCTCAAAGAACAGAGAAGAGAAAAGCAAAGTAAAAGAAGAGAATAATAGAGAAAAGAAGCAATGAGGCTATTGTGTGTCTCCATCTGAGCATCCAACACACCTGGCCCCAGATTATGCATGTCTGTCTATTGTTTTTCCTTTCTGCATCTCCCCTTGCCCCCAGTTAGGTCTGGAGAACAAGGGAGTATGAGAAAACTCGGTCCAGGTGGTGCCCAAACAGGGACTGATTACAAGGACCTAACTACAGGGAACTCAAAGCCTGAGATGAGGAGACACTCTCTGGGAAGTGTGCACATAATAGAAATGACAAATAAGCAAGGAACAGAAAAATAAGCAAAGTGAGAGGGAGAGAGAATTGAATACAGTCAAGTGTAAAAATGTGGAAAACTCTATATATAGGCTTCAAAAAAGCTATGTTAAAGAAGTTAGGTAAAAGGAAAAAAATACAGAAGAAGAAATATAAAGTAGAAATATAGTAGAAGAATTATGGTAGTATAAGTACAGTAGAATTATAAGGTAGAAGAAGAAATATAAGGCAGAATATAAGGTAGAATATGGTAGAAGACAGTAGAAGAATTACACAGTAGAAAAAATAGAAAAATATGGTAGAAGAAGAATTATACAGAGGAGAGCAGTAGAAGAATAATTACGGCAGAGTGGTAGAAGAAGAAATAAGGTAGAATGGTAGAAGAAATATAGGATAATACAGCGATATAATAAAGTAAGGAAATAGAAGTATTTTCCTTCTTGGTAGCCGATCTGGGATGTGGGACTCACTCTTACAACCAGTCATACAGGAGTGTGAGAGGTAACCAGATGCTGTGGGTGGTGGAGACTCTGAACCATCAGCCCCACCTTAAAAGTAAAGCTCAGTCTGGAGATTATTCTGATTCAGTGTCAGATGAGGCGGGTCAGGAGGATGATCTGGCCCATCAACTACTGGGAACCATGCATGTGGGGTTACCTCCACAGGCCAAGAGACGCCCTTCCCTTGTTAAGAGTCCCCTACAGGCTCCCTTGCAGTCAGCTTGTAGTCACAAAGGCTTTACCTTGTGCTTTAGAGAATGGCTCCTAACAGCTCTGGCATACAACAGAGGTTTCAAGACAACTCCTTGGATTGGGGAATGGACTTCATCGGGAAGCATTAAAGAAATAAAAAAGGGAGAAACTGTGAAAAAACTATTCTTCCACTTTAGTGGTGGGATGTCACTAAACTGACTCAGATTGGTTGAAGGTTAGTTGGGGGAACCTTACAGTAAAGAAGGAGCATGGCCAATAACCATTGAGGCAATCCACACATTTTCTGAGCTAATAGCTACTTGAAAACAAAAGTCACCTTTAGTTCCTTTTGGGGGTCTCCCTCACACCTTTGAAAATAGAAGACATTTGGTAAATCTGTAGAGAATTGAAACTGAGGGAAAAAGGCATGATTTAGATTCTAAATTTAGATATTCTGAAATTCTGGGTTGTTTTTTTCCATTTGAAATGTACTAATACTTTCGGTCAATGCATCATCTTCCTATTTATGGTATGTTTTGAATGATCCATGTCTTAAAGAAATGAAGAGGAGGATATAAATTGGGTTACAGTTTTCCATGTATTTCAAACACTCGGAAAGCAGAATCGGCGTGCTCTAGCACAGCCACAGACTTTGATAAGACAGCATGACAGGCAGAGCAATTTGATTCCTGACAATGCAAGGGGTTCCTCATTTTCAGCAGTGATGTGCAGCTCTTCAGGTGAACAGAATCACGCTGCATCATCCACCCTGCATCCCAGAGCAGGTCCAGCCACAGGCTGGATGAATGACCATGCAGCCAAACTCAAGGGATAACATTGGTTGAGGGTTTATTGGGGGAATAATGAGATAAAGAAGAGAGCCTCCATTTAATAACTCCCCTCTAGGAATAAATGCTGCCACAAGCAAAAGTTTTTTGTTTTTGTTATTTTTTTTTTAAAAATTCTTCCTAGAAACAGAATGGCCTAGTAATCAATTTCAAATTAAGGTAAAAAAGGCTGACCCTTGGACACATTTGAAAGGCAAAGAAGGTGTCTTCTTTATCTCTCACCTCTCTCTGCCCTCTCTCCCCCACTTCTCCTCAGGAGCCAGGAGCCCCCTGAATTCTTGTCAATCAAGTGTGAAGGATGAGTGATTGGCACTGTCTGAATGAAACTCACTCACTCTCAAGTGTTACCTTGAGCTCTCATTTGCATTTAAACCCTTTTCTTTCTAACTGTAGAATTGCCAGCTTTTTTTTCCTTAAAAGATTTCAAAGCAGAAAACAGGAGAGATTTGGTATAGGGTTTATGATCACACCACATCTTTTTTTTTTCCCAGATCTGAAAGAAAAGCTCAGAGTGCCTTCTTTGTTTGATCTGGGGAAAACAACAGGAATGGAAGGACAAAAGGATGGAGGAGTAGAGAGATGGAGACAAGTAGGAGGGAAGGAAAGAAGAAGGAAGGGAAGCCAGAAGAAGATGAGTTTGGATTTTACCCCATGGCAGAAGATGTCCTGCTGAAACCCCTTTAAGGATTAATCCATGGGAATTATCAGGGAGTGATAATGTGTCAACCATGTGTCCCTTTGGCAATGATTTTTTCTGGAGCCTAAGGCATACCTGCCTTCCCTTTTTGATACAGGTGACTAGAGACCTGGTATACCATAATTTAATTAAACCAATCTCATTCCATTCTCTTGCCCCAAAATACCCATATACTTATATATTTGAGTGACTTAAACTAATTGTGTATATTATTTTGTTGCTCCAACCTCAGATTCTGACAAAAGAAGCATTTCGAATCTTCCCCCCACGACAACACAGAGCATCAATGAAAAGCAAACTGATCTCTTTACAGCCCATCCCCCAGTGAGAACCAGCAGGGGAATTTAAGCCACACAATCCTGACCTGAAATCCTCCATGGAAAGGTATGTTCCCACACACCCTTTCTTAAGATGGATCACTGGTAGTCACTGACCTTGGAAGGGAAGATGGAGTCACAAGCGGTCCAGGGACCCGAAGATCCTTAGTTACCTCCTTTTTGAAGCTTCTTCAACAGTCATGGCTTTGTGAAGTTTCAGTCTTCAGGTACCATGGTCCTGCTTGTGTGGTCTCTCCCCCACTCATTTTGTTAAATGTTACTTGGTTACTTTGTCTGTCATTAGTAAGGTAGCCTGAATTATAGACTTGTGATTGCTCCAAGCTTAACATCCCAAGATGGCCTCCTTCCTGGAGACGACTAATTTTCTGGATGTTGTCTAGTATTTGCATGGGTGAATACATCGTGGAAAGTTTATGAAAGTAGTTATTATTTAACCACAAAATATCTCCCACTTCTAGTTCTGCGATGGCATTAAAATTGCAAATGTTTTATATCAAGATAATATTAATGATGATGATGATGGCTAAATACTTATCTTTAAACAACAGACTCACAAAGCAAATCAGCCAAGACTGGCTGAGGGAACAGCAGATTGCCGGCTCCCACCTCACTCACACTCCAGCACGCCATGGCAGGTGGAATGACTGGCACGGCTGAGATGAATTCCCCCACGCCTTTCCGGGGGGTGGTTGTTGCCAGTTGTACAAAGTTGAAGTCATTTAAGTTAGATATTCTAACTGTGAATGTGTACTGTTGTAGACTCCACGGCTGTACCTGGACAGCAATTCTAGAAGCTCCTTATAACAAAAAGAAGGGAGACTTCAACGAACAAATACCAGCGAGCCTGCTCCCAGCATACCTCTAATCCTGGATGGTCATCACAAAAATGCATTTTGTTAACCAGAAGGGGTGGCATCAACTCACCGAAGTGGGTGATAGTCAGCATAGGAGTTAAACACACAGGCTTTGGAATAGCACGGCTAAGAGTAGAATCCCACCTCTGCCACATGTTCCCTGTGTCTTTGCGTGGTTAAATTCTCTGGGTTCGTTCTTTGCCTGTAAAATGAGTATAACAATATCTACCTCGTAGATAGTACAAGGATGTAATATACGGTAGTTGTACTCTGTTGTTGGCACAGGAGTTGCAAATGCAAGTGCATTCTGCTCACTTCAGTGAAAAGCTTTTTGGTCTATAGATAACATCGGGCTTGTGGGGATTTGGGTGACATGAAATAAACATAGTCATCAAAAGAGGACATTATGTATTGCACTTTAGCCAACTCTTAGGAAACTGTAATCTAGCCTGATGTTCCCTGATTTTCTAGTTTTCCAAGGTTAGAAAAATGCATATATTTTCATGTAAAATTTACTAATAATTCATATTTTAGAAACACTGCCAGTGTAGCTGTATGAACTAGAGAACACTCATCCCAGAATAGGATTTGGCACGTGGGTTGCCTCTGTGATCTTCTAGCCCACCAAGTCATATACACTCAACATATAATAGCCTTGCTTCTTGCAGGAAAACAACCCAAACTGAGGAACACCTTCCCACTTGTATCACAGTTGTCTGGCCATATAGCAATGTCCAAGTGGGAATCCTAAAACTTAACTGGTGGCCTGGTCCTGCATGTGTAGAGTTTATTATGAATTTACCATTTAATGACCTTTTAGACCTGTTTTACCTTATCTGAACCTAACTAGGCTCAACCATGCCAGACTAGAATATCAATACCATCCTCTGAACATACCAACAAAGCACATTTGCCCATACACAAAGAATGCATTGTACTTAGGAGGCCAGTGAAAAGGGGTGGAGGCACCTGCTTGTATGTGTTAAGCATGTCCCACATGTGATTAGGACAGTTTTACCTTAGAGTAGCACACAAACAAGACCACATGATGTATTTATAAACATCTACATAGAGAATGGGGACAAAGTATTCCCATTTACCACATTGAATTTTCATCTCTTGAGACACTGAGGCTTGTGAAGTACTCAGAGGTACATTCTGAATTTATTTTTGTCAAAGGTCTTCCCTTCTCCAGAGTGGGACTCAGCTTCTTCCAGCATCTTAGGCTGGACCTCCGTGGCTGAATCTGGCTAAAGAACAGTGTGAGTGTGTTTAGTTCGTTGTTCAGAACACAGCAAATGCTCAAATTAGCAATTAGGACGAAATGACTGAAGTTAACCTCATGAAATCAGTATAATTTGGCTTTTTTAATTGGCACTATTTTTATTATGATAGCTAGCTGGGAGCAAATTAGAAAAATAAAGAATTTGGCTTTTTCTATTATTACATCTCTGCACTCTGATTAGAATACCTTTATGGAGGCAGGCTTGTCTTAGAACAGGTATTGTAACCAACATCTTGAGGGTTCTGAACAAGTCGCTTTTTGCCTTGTAAACTCATGGGGTGAAATCTCATCCCTTGATCTCCAAAGTGTGACAAAGAGCTATTGATTGAGAGCACATTGTCATTTAAATTACAATTAGGGATGGGTGAAAGGTGGTTATTCAACAATTCAAACCTTTCTTTTAATACTGTCAAGGACGACTTAACCTTAACCCAAACACACTTCTGAAACTTCTGAGTTTCAATATGTCTAAAATCAATGTGCTTTTAGATATTCTTAAAGAGAATTATGGCATTCCTCTCAGATGTCAAATTTGGGAGCTTTGAGTGGGGTGGTAAAAATCCTTTCAGAACGCTTTGCTTTTGGTCACAAAACACTTGTGTGGAAACACAAATCCAACACTCCACTTACACCTTAACGTGAAATTACATCAGACAATGCATTTTCCTAGACCAGTAATGAAACTTTAATTTTCAAAATTAAGGGCTGTGTATGTGGGTGATATGTCTTACGTTAGAATATTCTCAATAGGCAGCCATCCCTTTGAAGACAATTGCTCAGAACTGTGTCTTTTCTATTCTTGGCACACAATGTTCAATTCTGAAGACCTGAGGCCGTGTGTATCCTCTACCGGACAATGGGAGAACGGAAACTGCGCACGTGTCTGTTTATGCTGTATTACCAACTCTTGTATTTTGCCATACAATGCACTTCAAAAATAATCTGCTGTGACGTTGCAAACACACACACACACACACACACACACATGCTAATGTCACTCTTGTACTGACAAAATGCTGGACTCAAACTTGCAGCCTTGCTGGGGCCAAGATCCCTGTGGCTTCTCCAGGAATGCAGACAGCAGGAAGACTGCAGCCCTGATCGCCTACACTGAAGAACATTTCAAATTTATCCGGTCAAGGCATGCTCATTCATTCATATCCTCTCTCTCTCTCTCTCCCTCTCTCTTCCTCTCTCTCCCTTTCTCCCTCCCTCCCTCCCCCTCTCTCCCTTCTTCCTCCATCTCTCTCCTCTCTCTCTTCCCTTCCTTCTTCCCTCCCTCCTTCTCCCTCTCTCTTCTTCCCCCATCTCTCTTCTCTTTCTTCCTCCCTTCCTTTCTCCCTCTCCCCCACCCCAATAACGTATGCACATCTATCTGTTTTTCTCAGGCATGGCACACGTTTACCAGGATGACACAGGTGCCTCTGGCAGCCTCTTGTCCTCAGGGCAACCATTATTCTGGCAGCAGGGAGTGGACAGGATAAGATCACCCAGTCCCACAGTGTCCCACTTCCTCTTCTTGTGTGAGGCTTCTGCTCCCATGGCTGCCTCCTGCTTGACACAGGACGTCATGGAAGGCAGTGTCCAGCTGGGTACATACTGTATGAGTGAGGCACCCAGTGGGTGGAGGGGGGTGAGGGAACTCCATGAGTGGGTGGATGTCTTCAGGAGCACTCCCGTCACCACACCTGCTCTCTCACCTGAGAGGAAACCTGTGCAGGTGAACTTTTCTGTACAGCAGTGTTTGTCAGCGCATCCACTAACCCTTTTATTTCAGAGCTTCAAGTAGAAAAATCACATGTGAACGATACCTTTCCATATCATCATTAGGGAGGGAGAAACATGAAGCTGAGTGGTCAAATAATGACTGCCTCTTTGTAAATTTATGGAACTCACTATAACCCTGCAAAACAAGAAAGGAATTTTGCCTGACTATAATATAAACAGGCAATTTATGTTATCAAAACTTTAAGGATTTCTAACTTATTTATTGTAGGGGAAGGAAACTCCTCTGCAATAAGGGTTTTGCCATGATTAACTCATAGTTACTAATCCATTCTGTCTGGATGGCAAAGTAGTTATTTACAGATAGAATAGTTTTTAGCATTGTTTGGGCAAATATAACACCAAAATGTCCAGAAAATGAACTCTCAGAAATTGAAGGTATTTGGGGAGAAGCAAAATGTTTTACTGCCGCCTTGTGGACAAGTTAAATTACGTGAGTATTTATTTAAACCAGTGGTTAATTAATGATTCTTTGTCAGTAATAGAACCAGACACAAATGGGTATGGGATAAAGACAGTCTAGAATCAAATATTAATTGACTTTAGTCAGAAAAATATTTTCTTCCTTTTTTGATTCAAGGAGATTCATAAAGTCTTCAAGTGATTATGGCACTTACATTTGAAGAAACTCCTGACACAAATGGGACAGGGAGGAAGTGTTAGAGAATTAAATATTAGGTGATAGAGGTTAATCAGAATAAAAGTGTCCTATTTTTAAAATCTCAGAAGACTTCATGCGCACTTGACGAAATTTTGCTGAATTTCAAGAAAATTTAGGAAATCTGTTAATTATCATAGAATTAAATGCACCAGCAGAAAAGCAGTGATAAGAAAAACAGGACATATTCTGGGGTACGGTCCAGCATTTTAACTTTGAATGTTTATTTAAACATAACTCGAGTTTATAAACTTGTTTTCTAGGGAGATTTAGAGTGCTTTCTGATTCTGGCTGGATCAAAAGAGTCCAGCTTGATTTCCTGCTTGTGTAAATGTTCTTAAATGTTCGCATGAGAATTACATTTTCATTGGATACATTTCTAATCACAAACAAATGTTCAGGTAGATGCTTCATTTAAACCAAGCTACTGTATCACAAAAATAGCATTTTAGAGTCTTTTCACATTCCAGGACCACAAAGATTTGTTGACATAGCACCAACAAATACATTTTAAATTCTCCTTATTGTTCATGTGTTGGATACATACTGGAAATGTCTGACCAGTCCATTTAAGAAAAAAAAAATGTGCCCTAACATTTTAGGGTAGAAAATCAAATTTCAAATTGAAAGAATAAATTTGGTTTTTAAAATTTGAATATTTTAAGACAATCAAATGATAAGATAAATGCTCTAAAATTTAGAATGCAATTTTCGATGACTTTTTAGCCACTATTAAGTTATTACATTTTTTTTCCACTGGTGGAGGAAATATTTTTAGTGAAACTATATGAAAACCAGACAGTACAACATGCACATTTTTCAATGTGGTCTCAAATTTAAAATACTTGTTTTTAAATTAAGCTATTTTGATTTGAGGGAAGTGAACCAGGTATAGAGTAATTCCTTAGATGAAATAAATATAACCTATATTCTTAATGGAAAACTACTCTTGGTCTTAAAGATGACAAAGTTTAAATAAATATCCTTTTCAATATTTCTGTCTTGTTTTATTGTGATAGAGAAGGCTTTCAGATCATTGATAAATCTATTGATCCCTTATCATTATAACAAAGGTTATGCTCAGCTGCAAATTATTTCACAAGGATGTTGGTGCCAGCAGTGGCACGAGGTTGGTCATTTTTTTATCAGTGTCACAAAGTGTTCATTACATGCTTCCATGCCGCTTGTGTTCCCATCACAATCTATACGTAGGCTGTGTTTTCATTTTTTCACACATGAGACAATGAAGGCTCAGAGAGGGTAAGTCAACTAGCATGATCACACAGCATTTCAAAGTCTTTATGTGCTGCTATACATTTGGACATACCTCTCATGAACCAATGTCACCCATATTTCCTTCGGTGGTTGGCAATGCTTTTGACTTGTTCTCCAACTCAAGGTCAAACACCATTCGAAACTGTTCAAGCGAGTATTGAACAACTGTGAGAACTGTTTATTCGTTCCTAGTCAATGCGTTTAATGCATATTTATTGAGTGCATGCTTTGGGCTGAGTATAGGGCCAGCGACATGGGTCCCAGCACAATGGCAGGAACTTCAGAGCTTACAGTCTAACGTCAGACACTGACTACAAGTCCAAAACATAAAAGAGAGCAAGGTCCACTCGTTCATGACTGACTACTTCTGGAGCCAGGAGTTCAAATCTCTGGGTTGCCTTCTATTTCTGGGAACATTTAAAGCCATTTGTCTTTTGCCTCGATTTCCTTCTCTGTGCAAGCACATTTATTGAGAGGCTTAGCACAAAGCCTGTGACATTCCTGGCTTGACATAGGCCTTCTTATTATTACAGCAGTTCAGGGGAAGAAAGGTGTGAGGCTCCAGTGATGGGTCATGGGAAAAGTACCGAGGAATGAGAGTGAAAAGCTTCTTGATAACCTGGGGGCAGCATGCCAGAAGGACGTGATGAAGACTTCTGGAAAGTGACATTTGGTTTAGGACTTCAAGGATAAGGAGCCCCTGATGAGGGAACCTTCATGTTCACAGACATAGATTGGAATTTCCAGGAAACCAGAAAACAAGCAGGATTAGAAAAAGATGGCGGTCAGTCATCCACAGTACTAAAATCCATAGCTTAGGTACTGTATCCTGTGAATTAATTTTGTAATATATTCTTATGTATCTTTAGGAATCTTTAACTGCAAGTAAAAGTAAATACAACTAGATTAGAGAAATGAGATTTTTGTTGTTTAAATAGCTAGAAATTTGGGGGGACTAGGTAAAGTATGATCTCGACATTGCCGTGCCCCATTGTACCATTCTCTGAGATCTCCTGCCTTCCACATGGCATGTTATCCCATGGGAGCCTCCACTCTTGACCACAGTGTCTGCAGATAGTGCAGTGAGAGCTCATGGAAGCCAATAGGTTCCTTCTTCTGGTTCTCACCATTTACCCAAACACTGAGTCCTGGGGGAACGACATACTGATTGGTGTAAGCACCACCCAAGAGCAGGAGCCTCCAAACCAAACAATATGACTGTGAATGAGACAGGGAACATGGGAGGTGCTGGCCAAAGGAAGAAAGACAACCAACCAACATCTAATCTTCCAATGGAGTCTCAGTCTCCAATCGACTTGTACTTGATCCTGGAAAGGCTGGCACCCAACTTCCTTAAACAATTAAATAAAAACCAGAATGGAGGAGAGGAAGTAGATTATCCTATTTTTATTCTAGGAATATATCATTGATACATGTTTGAGACTCAGCAATGAATGAGGCTGAAAAAAGAATTCTAAGGCATGCTTTTTTTTTTTTACTTCACAAACAGGTCTGCACCAAGTCAAGACTCACTCTCCGTCAAGGACATTTTGAAGGTAATTCTGAAACCCATGCTCCTAGAAACCTTCAGGTTCCAACTTCTCCTGAGTCCTTTTCTTATTAACACAGGCCACAATGAATTCTTATAAGAAGGCAACAAGAAAATTTAAATGAAACATTTACTGTATTTGCCCTCTGTCTTCCCCAAGTTGTGTCCCTTGTGTAGACTTCTAATCTCTGCAGCTATGGAAGTGTCATCAGTACTTAGCTGGAATGTTGCAGTATTAGAACCACATCAGGCAGTAAGCAAAAACACATGCCTGACCATCTAGTCATGAGCTTCCTGCATGTTTTCCTTGCAGGAAACAAAAGAAAAATGGTCAGTAACTTAGCCTTGTCTCTATCCTATTAAGATTCTATTCCCAGGAGAGCGCTCCAGTTTTAAAAGCTATTTGCAAATGTAGAGTGACTTTTTCGTATGTAATTTTTCACAGAACAGTTGCAGAGTAGGTTGGGGGCAGCCTACAACTTCATGAGTCATAACTGATGTCATGACTTCAACAGGTTGTTCCCCCCACCCCTGCTGAAATGACTTGTGAGTGACCAAGTTCCAAGGAAAATCATGATTTGTGTTTTTCGTTTAGTAATGCAGGGGATTTTTCCATGTGTAGCTTTTGGCTTCTGGGAAAGAGTGTTTGAAATTGATGATACTACTTGGTTAGTTGAGATTATACCAATGCCCTGACAGAGTGTCTTGCTGTCATCTGTTTTTTTCCTAATTTGGTCACATGTACGTTATCTTATCCAAGTCCATAAATTAAGTCCCTGGAAATGTAACCATTATATGCTTCCATTCAAGGGTATTTTAAGGTATCTTTTCCTAAGTTTTTGACACCTCTTTGGGACATCCTTTTATTTATTGAATACTGATTGAGTCCTATTATTTGCCAGGCTTTGTTTGAGGCCTCACAGACATGAAAATCATGTCTCTCCCTCCATGTCTTAAAAAGGTCAAGGAATCATTAATTCCAAGGTCAAGGAACATTTTTAAAAGAACGAGGAAGACAATTAGCAAAGACAGTCATGAGAGCGTAAGTAGGTAGGGCAAGTAATCATACAAGGTGTTCCTGAGAAAAAGGATTTAAGTTGATGTCAGAGATCAGTGGGATTATCTCAGGGAAGCAAGAGAAGAGGCAAGTGAAGTCTCTACATTGAGAGGGCAGTGATCACATGGGTGATCACATGGTGGGCTTCATGGCCAACCATGACTCCAGACTAGCATATGACAGCTGTTGGTGGGCCTTAAAGTTAAGGTCAAATAGGAGTACTTTGCTTCTTCGAAGATAAGATGGAAAGCCCTTGCTGGGTTTTAATTTGGTGGGTGTGTTGGTTATTTTGTGTTGCCATGAAAAGCAAAGGGTGCCCAGATTAAACATTGTTTCTTGGTGTGTGCAAGACAGTATTATTGCATAAGATTAGCATCCAAACAGTGGACACAGTAAAGCAGATGACCAGACTGATGTGAGTGGGCCTTGTCCAATCAGTTGAAGGCCAGAAGAAAGCAAAATGACACGTTTTCTCCTTCCCTCCCTCCCTCACTGTTTGAACTGGGCCATCTCAGCTCAGTTTTTAGGGTGGGATTTACATTGTCAGTACATCTGGCTCTGGAGCCTATGAACTTGTACTGAATTACATCCCCAGCCTTCCTGAGTCTCATGTTTGAAACAGCAGAACATGAATTATCTCAGCCTTGATCACCTTTGCATATTCTTCACAACTAATCTCCTTTCATAAATATGTACACATTATACACAGAATATATAAAATAGAACCCAGACTAATTCAGGGGTAACATGGACAGACGTGAGTTGTCAAACATACATCATTTTCTCCTGTGCTGTTGAGGAATGGACTTCAGCATGTGTACAGATTACAAGTAGAGTGTTTTCATTCTTTCTGTAAAGCCATCTTCCTTCTCATTTTCATGAACACTGGAACAAGGACTCCTTCAAGTACCAGATCAACAAAAAGATTTATTCTGACAGCTGATTACACCAAACATCTTATAGAACTGGACATGAGATAACCTTCCAGAGCTTATGTAAGTAGTCTACTTCCGAATTTAAAGAGTCTATTAGAGGGCTGGATGTAGTGGCTTGCGCTTGTAATCCCAGCTGATCAGGAGATAGACATAGAAGAATCATGGTTGGAGTCCAGCCAAAGGCAAAGTTAGCAGGAGACCCTATCTGAAAAAAAGGACAGGGTGTGGCTCAAGTGGTAGAGCACAGGGCAAGCAAGTGTGGGGCCCTGAGTTCCATCCCCAGTACTGCAAAACAAAAGAAAATAAATAAAAAGAAAAAAGAAAAGGAATTGAGCAGAGCATGTTCTTTTGGAGACAGGCAGAACTGATGCCTGTGGGTCACCAAACCCATTTCCTATTTAAAATTAGTTCCACTAAATTGTCTTCCTTTAATTATGCTCCCCATCTCATTCCTCCTATAAGATTTTAGTCACGTGACACATGGAATTATTGAATGACTGACTTTCCATGTCACAGAACAGACGTAATTACGAGGGAGCTTCTATGCCCCCAGCAAGTTTCTGTCCAGAAGAATAAAAATGTTCCTCTTAATTCAACAATTCTGCTCTTCATTAGCAGAAAACCAAACTTAGGAAACCTGATTACGAAGGAAAAATAAAATTCCTAGATTTCTGGTAAATTGGCTTTAAGGATCTAATTCCCTTTTTGCTTTGACTGGTGGGCATCGCCAGGCCAGGTTCAGGCCTACTTCTGCCATCATAAGTGGAGTCCATGGCCTCACGCACCTAGCATGAGTTTACACTTAGTTTTTTTCACCCTTTTGCTCACATTTTCTCTTTCCTTCTTGTAAGCATATTCCTCTAAGTCAACCCAAATATTTTTAAACATGGTGGCGATACAAGTGAATGAAATTTTTACTACCTTGAATTATCCTGACATAAGTCTCCTTCTTATCAGGTCCTCTTAGGTACATGAAAATATATGTTAAAAAATATTTCAAAATTGGGTTTTCTACTTTAAAATAGCTTTAGATTTGAAATGGTCCAGTCGTTTCAAGCAAATTATCAGCAATAAATTCTCTCCCTAAAAAAATTCTGCTTTCACATTACCAGTGTGACTATGAAGGCCTGATTTTGGCCCTTGCCTTCTCAGTGAGCCATCTGAATGTACTGTCTATCTGGATGAATTTTGCCATGGCCAGGTGAGGGTGACACCAAACTGGAGACCGTTTCCCTGCTGAGTGTAAACACAACTGCAGAGGAAAGGGAAGGGCCACCTGGAGCTGAGCTGAGCCCTGTTCCTGTCATCTCTTTTCCAAAAGTCCTGTGAGTCCACTAGTGTCTCCACCACAAGGAAATACTCTGTCCTGTGGTCATTACACCCAGTGAGGAGAGAGACACCATCCATTCACTTTTTAATCTGTTCTTCTGTTATCAACAGGTCTTTTAAAGAGATAATATTCAATTAATTTTCTTTTTCTTTCTTTCTTTTTAAACATTAAACATTTTGGTGTCTTGAAAGGGTTTAGCAACTCCAAGGCATGGAAAACTAGAGTGTCAGCAATGTCCCTGACCTAACGTCATTAAATGCTCAACAATGACTTTAAAATAAGTAGCTTTTTGGAAGTTATGTCTTTGAAGTTTCATTAATTAGTCATATCATTGCAAATGTATGGCTAAAGTAAATTACAGTGTTTAAAATATCTACTCTTTCAATGTGAGAAATGAAAGGATTCTGCTACCTTGTCTTTATACTAATGAAGATATTATTAATTGGTTTAGCAAAAACATAGATCTCACCATAATGTGCAACAGTTATTAAAGATAATTAAGTACAGATCATTGGTTTGAAACATCTAGTCCAAAATGATTTCTGAAGGGCACATTATTCTACGAGATAAAATAATTAAATTTCTAACTGCGGCGCGAGACAACTGTGGCATATCTTAGCGTTTTAATTTCTTTTGTTCTATTCTCAGGGTACTCTTACTGTTTTAGGTTGTGAAAAAGCTACCCGTGTTCCACAGCGAACTCTCTGTTCAGCAGGCTTCACCGAAATCTTTCATGTCTGTGGAAAAATTAGGATTGAAAGAAAAGGATGACAATGATACCAGACCTAAGAAAAAGCCCACAGAAATTCAGCTGCTTTTTTTTTTTTTTAAACTGGAGAAAGGCGCACAGAAAAATCAAATAGAAAACTAAACAAGTTACTTTAGTGAAATGCCTTTCCAACCCATTCCTCACAGAGTTTGCTTTAAAAACATGGGAAGTCTCACATTTGTAAAATAAATAAGTGTGGACAAATGCCAGGTGCTCGTAGATTAATGAAAAATGTAATTATGTGCATAGATATAAAGTTAAACAACAGCAGTAAAAGCAATTGGGATCGCAGCCCTGAAGGCTGCTTGTTAAAAACTGCACGGTTAGAGGCAAAATACTCCCAATATATTGCTAAAAGGAGTCTTGATCGGTGTTTGCCATTTGAAGCTCAGTTAAATCAAAAAGCAAAAATGATAACTTAGATACCAATTGTAGAATTTTTAGGAATTATAGAGTCCTGAACATAATAATCGACATTATCAGTGTTTTAAGATGTGCATTGTGATATGCAGAGCCTGATTTAAACATGCTCCATATTAATGTCGATGTGAGAGGTCCGAATTTTAAACATATTTATTGTACTGTCTCATGACCTGAAACTACCTTTGCCTAAAACCAACAGCATAAAGTAATACCAGTGTGCTTTAAGAAGCAATTTGGTTTGATATTAAAGTTGAAATTTGGGGGACACATGCATAAGGCTGAGGCATAAATGATTATTTTTAGGAATATTAATATCTTCTCTGTGTATATGTGATAAGACAGGATTTTTTAAAATCCTAAAAATAATGGCATTTCTTTTTAGAACTGAAGGTTAGAAACACCACTGAGTGATGTCAATTCGAACTCTGAGTTTATACGAATGCTGATTTCAGGTACTGGGGAAGGAAAAGCCAGTGTTTCATTCAGGGAGTAAAATGCAAAAATCCCCTCTCCTCCCCCAAAAAAGTAAAGCATGAGGGAAAATATGTTTATAGGTTAAAAGCAAGCAAAGTCTTTAAGCCTCCTTAGGATAGATCAGTGTTTTTGAACAAATATACTATGGACCCCGAGTTCCCTAAAAAGAAAGAAAAAAGTTTTACTTGGTCAAACATTTGAGAACTTAGCGTAGTGTCCTTCATAGAGGTGCAGTGTGTATCAACACAATTGAAGGCTCTGAAAAGTCCTGCAATCGCATTGTTCATTTAGCTCTTAAACTTCTGTTTTCTTCAGGGAATTAGTATTTCTTACAACACTTAGGGAGACTGCTATAAGGTACCTGGGGAAGGTAAGCTTCACTTTTTATTTCAGGACCTGGGAAGTCACTTTCTGTCCTCCTCAGATGGTGTCACATTCCCTCCCTTTCCACTACTGACTTTTTTCCTACTGAAATCATTTTTAAGGCTTTTGTTAGATAGTTGCAACTTTGTATTTCAATTGCCTTGTGATTTTCCTAGACATACTAGAGATACTTGCTTTTAAGTGTTTAGTTGTCATTGTAGAATAAAAGGAGTATCAGGGGTGGGAAAAATGAGTTTTTAGTCTCACTGAGATCATAGGCAATTGCTTTTCTTTTTTTAATTTTTTTTTTGTGGTAATGGGTCTTGAACTCAGGACCTTCACCTTGAGCCACTCCACCAGCCCAATTTTTTGTGATAGGGTTTTCAAGATAAGGTCTCATGAACCATTTGCCCGGGCTGGCTTCAAACCATGATCCTTTTGATATCTGCCTCCTGAGTAGCTAGGATTATAGGCGTGAGCCATTGGTGCCTGGTGGCAATTGTTTCTTTCAAGGCCTTGGCTTACCCAAGGTCACATGTTCACATGGCTACCCACTGCAAATCTGAGGCCTGATCTCATGTCCTTTTGTGGTTGCTGCAAACCAAAAGGTTTTCCTTTAGTCTGTGTTCACTCATGCTTTTGTACTTGTATAGAGGAAAGCGTGCCAAAATCACATCAACAGCCAACAAGCTTCATACAGCATACATATGTATTTATTTGTCTGCCCAGCATCTAACAGAAAAATAGAATTAGTTACCAACATTTCAGTCAGAAGATATCATATAATAATTTAGATTCTGTCATCCATGGAGAAAACAGAGACTGTTACAGCGTCCGACCCACAAGCTGGAGTGGTTACAATGACCCAGTTTAACAAGGGCATCCACTTGGCTGTCCACTGTGCCACAGTCTCTCCCCCTCCTTAATGTTCCCTCCCCTCTGAATTGATAGGAAGCAGAGACATTGCTAGCTACTGCCTTATTCACATTGTTGATTAATTTTGGGGGGTTGTTGGCTTCTTATATTTTCAATCCCTGGACTCAACAACCTTACATATGGTTCTTTTTCCTTTGAAAATCTTCATTTCTATTGTATGGGAATTGCTTTAAGCTGGTGGTCAGAATGTCACTGGATTAGCCACTGGAACATTTCCACACACAAGGGCCCACCCATGGCCAAGGGTCATTGGCTACTGTAAATTCAGCCATGCTGGCCTGCTGGCTGTCCTTTCCACTAATATCTGACTGACCCTGGCCTGACATTGTATAAGGCCCAAAGAACAGTTGCTTGAATTGGTGCCCCAAATAATGGTATCACCAGAAGACTGCACAGGAAAGACATCCTAAAATACTGCAAACATGGCTCAGTGGTTTATGCAATTCAAGTAAAGTTAAGTGCTGTCTCCTCCATCAGATTTCAATCTCTCCAGCCTCAGGATTGTGTGATTTATGCTGTCAGCCAAAACAGAACTTTTTCATGGGACACATAACTGACCACTGAGAGAAGGGGTTTAGAGAGGAAGGCTTGCTTCTAGCACATTCCTGAAAAATCAGGAAATAGAGTGATCAGCATCCTAGCAGGCCTGAGTCCTGAGCCTATGCCCTGGCTTCTCTGTCAGCTGCTGCAGAGCCGTCCTGCTCTGCGGCTGTGAGTGAGAGGAGGTCACAGATGTGCTAGGATCAGATAGAGAGGCGCAGCCATCTGCTCTAACTCGCGAGTTATTGTTGGCTGGGTACATGCGACTTTGGTTTGGGTCTTTTAACAGTTCATTTAACTGAGGAGGGGGAGTGGGTTTGGGTCTTTTAACTGAGGAGGGGGAGTGGCTTCAGAACAGCAGGCCCCTGGTATTGGTGAAGTTGTTTTCTTTCTTAACAGCTTTTCTGTTCCCTCTTTTCTAACTGTCCTCTTAAAATTCCTTCTCTTTCCTCAAAGCCATTTTGTTTTTAAAAACCCCAGCCTGCGTTTTTTTCTTTCTTTCTTGACAAGGACTTGCTCCTCCTGGATGGTTTCTGAGCCAATTCCTCCCGGTACCCACTCTCACATTGCTTACTCATGATATTTAAAACACTTGGTACATGGTGTCTTCTGGGATATTCTTGTTGCATTTGAACAGTGACCAAAAATACTGATGCTTCCCAAACCACCAGGCCACAAGTAGGTCCTGTTCACATAGGATTTCTGCAGGTTTTTTAAAAAAGACTTTTCAGCATGTTTGGCAAATTCCTTTCATAGATTAGAGTTGTGGGGAGTGGAAAGGGCAGTTGGAGTTTTTCATTTTTTAGTTCTCATAAATTATCTTGCCTTTAAATTTGTCCTCTAGTCTTTGTTTATTCATGTATATTAATTAACTCTGCAAAGGGGTTTCGTATGATATTTTGCACATGCATATATTGTATATTGATAGAGTAATCCCCTCTATTGCTTGCTGTTTTCCCCATCTCCCTCCCCTATTTTTCAGTAACTTTCAGGTTTTTTTTTTAGTGGGACTAGGATTTGAACTCAGGGCTTCGTGCTTGCAAAGCTGGTGCTCTACCACTTGAGCCACACTGCCAGTCTATTTTGCTCTGGTTATTTTGGAGATGGAGTGTCATGGACTATTTGCCCAGGCTGGCTTTGAACCTTGATCCTTCCAGTCTTAGCCTCCAAAATAGCTAGGATCATAGCTGTGAGCCACCATGCTCTGGAGTCCTCTAGTCTTACTCTGTTTCTCCTTCTCTTCTTCCTTTAGTACATCTCTTCTCTTCTCTGTCTCTCTTTAAAAATGGTATTTCTTTCCCCTTCGTCAGTCTGCCTCACCTCCAGGACTCTGTAGAAGGTTGGAGTCACAGGGCTCCAACCTGCTCTGAATATCACCTGACTTTTCAACTGTGCATCTGGAACCCTTGTGAAAGATATATTTCACCTTCCATGGTTCAGTGATGTAACTGTACCTTTGTCTCTCCCCTGTTTCCTTCATAATTTTTTAATTGATAGTTTCCCTTTAAACTCTGAGTAAGTAGCAAAAATGACAAAGAAAGGCTTGCAGTATGAAAATGCATATTTAGATAGAAAATTTTGCTTAGCAGATATTTATCCTTTTGGTATTCATGTGTCATGAAAAACAGAGGTAAGAACAATGCTGGAGAAAGAGGGAACACAACTGGAATTTCCTCCTAAGAGAAAGCTGGTATTGCCAGAAAGAAAAAAGTATTCTATTCAACTTAGGAAAAAGAAAGAAATGAAGAAGAAGAAGAAGAAAGAAGAAGAAGAAGAAGAAGAAGAAGAAGAAGAAGAAGAAGAAGAAGGAGGAGGAGGAGGAGGAGGAGGAGGAGGAGGAGGAGGAGGAGGAGGAGGAGGAGGAAGAAGAAGAAGAAGAAGAAGAAGAAGAAGAAGAAGAAGAAGAAGAAGAAGACAGAGAGGGAGTGAGGAAGGGAGGGACGGAGGGAGGGAGGGAGAAAGAAGCCAGGAACAGTGGCTCATACTTGTAATCCCAGCCACTTGGGAAGCAGAGGAAGGAGGACTGTGATCCATGCTAGTCCCACACAAAAACAAGAGACCCTACCTAAAAATAGCTGAAGCAAAAAGGATTCGGGGTGTGGATGAGCAGTAGAGCACCTGTCTAACCGTCGAGGAGCACGTTCAAACCCCAATACCATTTTCCCCAAAATAATCCATTACAACCCAGACCTCCATTTTCTCCATTGTTAGCTACATCATCACATCATTACCCACTCAGATCAAATGTAGTCGTGGGGTCTTTCTCACCCCAGCACCCCTGGCAGGGAAAGGTGTGGGAATGTTATGGACTGGAGAAGAGGTGGAGGAATCACTTTGGCAACCCCTGTGCTCTGTGTTCTTCACTTACAGTCAGTCATCTGTGGGCAGGAGCCAGGTTGGACCCATCTATTGTGTAAGCTCAACATTGAATGGACTTATTTCTTGCAAGGGAAGAATAGTGTCCACTGCCATATGAACAATCACAGAAAGGATTCCAGCACTCTGGCTGTATGAACTCAGGGGCTTTCTAAGGCATATTAGCATCAAGGGACTCAAATTTGAATCCCACGTCTGTCAGCTACCAACTGTATGTTTCATGGGCATCACTGACATTCTCCTGTCTCCATTTTTCTAGCAAACATGAACAACAGACAGTACTCACTTCCCTTGGATGACTGTGGGGATTAAAGAATTCCTTGACACCAGAGGTGAAGATGCTAATGCCACTAAGGGCTGGTGGTAACAAAATGGCAGCTGATACTCAGTAGAATTTGGAGGGAGTGGTGGAGTTTGTGACAAATCTGAGACTTTCTGTCCCTCTAAAGAGGCAGCTGTGCTAGTCAGTTCCAACCAGTTTTTGCATCGGAAAAATGCAGAGTTGTTGCTGCCAGATTTTCCGAGAAGCTGGAAATCCGGACTTTTATGTGAAACCTCCCAATTTTTAGTTTTTGGCAATTAACTCAAACTTGAAGCATGATGCAAGCCAAAGAAAATACATCTGTAGGCCATGTAAGCTCTGGGAACCTCCCATTGTGACCTCTTATATGTGTGAGCATGTTTGTGATAGAACCTGCCTCATTACAGGTATTTCGTAAACACTCGCCTCATCTTTTCCTGGTGATAACCAATATGAAAAGAGAAAAATAATCAATTCGAGCTTTCTAGTAAGTCATCAGATTGCTCAGTCTTAAGAATCAGATTTAAATCATATATAGACATGTTTAGTCTTAGCCAGGGTTAAGGTAAAACACTTATCTTGGATATAGTTTGTACTTTGGAAAATTTAATTGGGTCATTAACTTTGCAGCAGAAGTTTGATTTTTGTTAAAAGACATACAGTTAAAAGATAGCAGAGACACTTCTGAATCACATTGAGGGGACTTTATACTTCATCTCTTTAAAAATTAAGACTTGTACGCATTTACAGTGGGCACCATGATGTTTTGACATAGGTACATATGATGGAATAGCTAAATCAGGCTGTTTCACATATGTATTAGCTCACATACTTACCATTTTTTTATTATGAGAACAATTAAAGTCTATCCCTTAGGAATTTTCAAGTTTACAATACAATTCTATGAACTGTAATCACCACAATGTAAAAATAGGTCTCTTCAATTCTTTTATCCCATCCCACTGAAATTTTGTGTGCCTACCCTGACATCCTCCTAATCTTCTCATCCCCAGTCTCCAGTAACCACAGGAAAATTTACACTCATTTCTGATGCTAGCCTGAGTTCCTTTGGATTTCAGTGAGTGAGAACTCTTGCCTAGATTTTCCTCTTTTGCTTCAGAGGACTAAGACCTGGTTCTCACTCCTCCATCTTCATGTTGCTGTCTTCTCAAGTAGTTTAACTTACTTTTTAACTGTTACATGCCAACAAAACAGGTTGCTTAATTGGTTTGACCTTTCACAGTATTTTTTAATTTTTCAGTCTTAGCTTCATAGTTCCATCTGGCCCTTTAAAACGACATCTGGTTAACTGTACTTAACCAGCTGATCACTGTACAGTTATTTTTAAATGTAATGTATGCTTAAACAGATGTTATTTTTATAGATGTGGATCTAAACTGCACTTGTGTACGTGCTATGTCTGCATAAACTCTTTCTGCAATTCAAATGTTGACACCCAAAATTACAAGCCAGAATGCATATGAACTCCACTATTATGGTACTGCACTTTTGTGCTGCTTGTTAGGTAAACATCAATTCAGTTCTTTTTTTCTCTCTTCATTGCACATAAATAAAACATTAGCATTTAGTTTATAAAGTGATGAACATTTTGCTGTGTTGGATTTAGCTTTATAAATACAACTGCTGTCAGCAAGAAAAAAGGATTTATTGAATAAATAATAAGAAAGCTAAGGGAAAATGAAAATATATATATTATGCAAAACATGGTGTCTGTCAACAGGTCACAAAGGGCCTCCGATTCTCTGGTATTGCTACTGGAGTTCATTCCATCTCTGGAATGCCAACCCTGGTGCATTTTGAACCCCTATTTCATACTATGTATCTTAGATTTAATCCAGGAAGTTGTCGCGAGCAAATCAATTTATTTGTAAAACCCTAAATGCTTAATTGTCCAGGCCTAATTAACATTGAGAACCATTTCAGTGTCTTCCTACCAAAGAAATGGAAAACAAAGAGAAAACTTGATAAAAAGAAAATCTAGATGGCTATTTAATCCTATAGCTTTATTTGTTTTTTTATTGTTGTGCTGGGTGGGGATACAGCAGTTTATAAAAGTTTTTACAGTATATCAAATATGTCATACCTGAATTCACCCACTCCACCATTCTCTTTTTTTCTCTTCCTTCCCTCATTTCTGGTTTTTTTTTTTTCTATTAGGAAAGAAAACAGGGTGGTGACAAGCATTATTTTTTTATGGACTGAAAGGTCTATGAAAGCATCTTAGCATGGAGGGCTTCTTTTTTCACCAGCTTGAGAGATTCCCCCCTAAACCTGACAGTGTTTGCATATGACCCCAGCTTGATTCTGATTTGAGACAAAGAAAGTGGTCACAGTTGAAAACATTTTGCCTGAGAACTTTCAAAGTCTCATTGTCAAGGTTAAAAATTGCTGTTATACATAATACCTCAGTAATTGATAGACATTCTCCCTCTCCAGAGTCCATTTTCGGTGAACACCACCACATAACATCTGTTCATAAACAGTCCTTCTGTGAAACACTGACACAGGTCTTAAGCTTCTCCCAGCTCAATTCCCTGGTCATGTGCAGATGGTGTGATGTATTTATACAGCTGAAGCTGTGCCACAGAGCCCAGCCGGGTCTCCAGGTAAGACTGGAGGCAAACACGGCTGTTGTACTCCAGCCATAGCCCAAGTCATTCAAGGAGCTCTTTCTGACACAAAGACAAATTGTTTCCACCAACGTGTGGGATCCTTAGGAAAAAATCACCTTCGGCAATCAACATGTAACTCTACAGAGATAAGGACACTGTGAGTCTTTTTAAAAAAAATTCCAGGGAACGTATTAATGAAAAACTAATTAGGTTACAGAGGTATTTGGGAAACTAAATATGACTGTGATCATTCAGTTGCCTCTTTGAATTTTTTTTCCCTGTGTGCTTTATGTGTGATGTTTTACTGGAATTAATTATTTTAACTAAAAGCAGCAAGTTTAGGGTGAAGGGTTTAAATAATTATGTTCAATGATTCAGTAATGACCATGGATGGAAAATGCCCTTATAATGCAAGAAGTTATTTCCCACATCACTTCCTTTCATTTTTTTTTCCTATTCCATGTGAAATGAAATAACTCTAACAAACATAGGATTTTTGTTGTTGTTTGTTTGTTTTTGGCAGTACTGGGGGTTGAACTCAGAGCCTTGCCCTTGCTAGGCAGGCCCTTTACCCCTTGAACCATGGCTGCCTGCCAGTTTGGGGGATTTTTGTTTTTGGCTTTAATTATTTTGGGGATTGGATCTTCCACTTATTCTTAGGCTGAGCCTGGATGTGACCCTCCTATTTACACTTCCCAAGTAGTTGTGATGACAGGCTTGAGCCACTGTGCTCAGCCAACACAGCTTTAAACTGAACATTTCTAGACAAACACTTAAAAGACTTCCAAACCCTGCTGAGCTTTTGTTGCTTTTCAAATCTGGCTTCCCTATGAATCACCAAGATGTTGGTCATTTGGCATTCTCTAATACTGTTCTTTCTTAGAAAGTAGACAAGTTCCAAGGACAAGCATAGTTTGCTTCCTGTGACCTGCCCCAACAGTGACTTAAATGAAAGCAGAATACTGGGGCTTCAAAGGGTTTAGGGACTCTGAAGATTGACCAAGTAAACAAACCAAGGAAGCTATACATAAGCATATCCTGGGTTTATTTGTACCTGTCTTTGTTCCACAGCAAAACGTATATAAACTCATGATCAGACAAACATATCCATAGTGCCCTAATAAATATAAACAGTTCGTGTTTTATTCCCCATGAACACCATGGGCAAGCCCTTGTATTTGACCAGCTAGGTCAAAAATGGTATCCAATGCTTGAAGGTTTTTCCTTGTGGCTTCAGTCTCCATCTCACACAGAACTTTCTGGCTTGTGCATTTCAAAGATGCTCAACAGCACTGTGAAGCCTTAACTTACTCAGCAATCTTCACGGGGGCTTAGCTCTTCAGTCTGCAGAAGCTTCTCTGGTAAGGACTTGCAAGAGAAAGAAATCAGCCAGCTTAGAGTATGATGTGGTGATACATCTACCCTGGGAGGACCTCTGGACAAACCCTTCCAGGAGACAGTTGTCAGCAGTCTGTTTCTCCATTTTGGGAAAAACACAGTTACAATTGTTTTTCCATTATTTTTTCTCACTGGCACAATAAACCTCTCTAAAACAGAAAAATTAATCATGAAAATGAAAATAAATCTTCAAATCACATACCAAGGCTGTATCTCACGAAACACTGAATTGCAGTGCTGTTCTGGATGACGGCACACTGTCAGGAGTAATGGAAGAGACCAAAATAAATCATGTTTTTCAATGGAGGAAACATGGCCCGGTTTTCTGGTTTGAATAATGAATTAGTTAATTTCTTTATGATCATTTTCATTATCATTTACCATGCTGGGAATTGAACCTAGGGCCTTGGGCATAGGTAAGTGCCCTACCACTGAGATTCATCCCCAGCTGGTTAATTTCTTTCTATTGACACTTTGGTTTATTTTTTTTTTCTTGGAAAATTGAAAATTTGTTGGAACATTTTATCACAGTGTAGTAAGTGCATTGTTTATAAAAGTGAGAAGTGGAAATAATATAAATATCTAATAATAGAGAACTGATTAAGTAACTATTGACATGAGAACATTATGTCACTATGTTACATGACAAAAAAAAAATTAAGTAACAAGCTGTATATATACCACAATCACAATTAGGAATAGGACATAGGAAAAAAAAAATCTGAAAAAAATATATCAATGTACTAAATGTAACTATTTTGGGGTGGTAAGTTGATATATTATTTTTATTTTCATCATTTTATTTTTTGTATTTTTCAAACATTGTATATTAAATATACATTATTTCAACAATCAGGAAATTATGAAAAAGGTGTAATAGGCATTTTCTCCTTAAAAAAATCATTTGTTAGTTTAAGAATTGTATTGGTGTCTTTGTGTAAGAATATAAGTTGATATGAGGTATACTGAGTTATATTTTCAATAGAATTTTATTAAATTTAGAATGGGATGGTTTGGGGAATTCTTCCTTTTGCCTCATAGGTGCCTTTGGAGACAGTCATCATTTGTTGCCAAGATACTAAAATAATGTCCGAGGTGATCTCCCTGTCTTCCTTGCTTGACTTTCTTAATAAATATTTTTATTGATTGTTAACTCTGTGCCAGGTACTCAGAGTCAAGGTGCCCTGGTGGAACTTGTACCCTAGGAGAGAAGACAGTCAATGCCAAGCAATACAACACCCAATGGACACACAACAGCAAGGTCACAATTATGAGCAGTGTGCCTTAAAGGTGCACCATGCAAAGGTAGGGTAAGGAGCACTGTCATTTGCAGAGGGAAGTCCTCTATTTGGTAGTGACATTTGTGTTGGGACCTGGAAATATAAGCAGGAAATAACTGACTGAACCACATGTAAGGGGAACACTGGAGGGAGGGTGCTGGTCCCCACACTGCATGGCCATTCCATCCTAAAGCCTATCCATACCCCAAATAGTGTCATACACAAAAGAAACACTAAGATATTGACCAAATGGGCTTGACTTGGAAGATACATAATTTAAGTCTTCAAAATAATAGGACATAGACTGACTAAATTAAATCTTACCACCTTATTTGTGCCTGTGAAAATTGCTGACCTTCCATGAGATCTGTCTTAGAATCAGATGGACCCTGACTCACTCCTAAATATTGAAGTCTTTATTCCTGGAGACATGGCGGCACGGGAGAGTATAAAATCCATTCGTGATTTAAATGGAGTGAAAACTTATCTCTATATTGTGCCTTGATGTAAAGTCGGTGATAAATATGAACCAGACAATGCAATATTATTATGAATTCCTGTCTTCGTGCTCCCATTAAATTTCTAATCACTTTAAGGCAATGTTAAATGATCATTTAGAGCTGTCAGCATATGTGGCTAGCTGCTTATAACTCTTCGTGTTTTTCCTTAATAAAACTTTTTTGGCTTAGTCTCAAAATCATCAGAAAAGACTAGACCTGAGTTGATCCAAACCACTCATTCTTTTTGAACTTATAGCCATTACTTTCCACGGAGCGGATGCCCACCCAGCTGGAAGAAAGTGAAAGAGCAAAAGAAATTTTGCCTTGATTGGTGCCAAGAATGGTTTTGAGTTATTTTTCCTCACTGGATTCAGCAAATCCTGCAATTGCACCCTTAAAAATATAAACAGTACCATCCCTCAGTCTGATGACATAGCTACCATGAATGAGGGAACATCAGACACTCTCAAATAATATCAAATTTAAGAAAGGAGAAAAAAAACATACTCTGATTACTCATGATCACACCGATTCCGTAGAACACTTGATAAGGGACAGTCCATGGTGACAAATACAGGAAATATGAACCTTCTACCTCCAATAAAACGAGACGTTGATTATGAAGCTAATATTTTCCAATGCGTGGTATTTAAAAGTCTATCACAAATAACTATTGCCTTTCAGACACGTATAATTGATCCTACTTGTATCAACAGTAAGTTCTTTTTCAGTTTTTTTCCATATTAACTTCTTTTTACATGGTATTATTTTCCTTAAATGGCATTTGCTCTGACAACTAAGCTGAATGCACTGTGTAATTATCATGTCTTGGGTTTCTTTCTCTACAGTTCTTTTTAATTACAAAATAATACCCTTTTGAAGAGTGCATCTTTGATATCTTAACCATCGTTGGGTCAATATAGCAGTGTGTGCTCATTATCAATATATTTTAATTATTTCATTCTTTCTAATGCCCCATTTTTGATTTCCATGAACTGCTAGGTTATTACGTTTGCATCAGGATAAATAATTAACGTTCTCTGGAGCAGAACAACTGTCACTTCCTCCTTTATCTTTCCTCGTTTCTTTTAGCCACAGCTACATAATAAATAGACAGGCATTCACCTGAATTGACTAAATGTGGTCTCTTCTTGGGGTGAGAGTAACTTAATGGTGATTCAAGAATTGTTTCTGGTAAAACTTAGATTTACCCAAATCTGGGTCTTCTGACCTCCTTGCCTCCCCTTTTAATGGATCAATACTGCCTTCATTACACTGTTCAGTTCTCTGACTTACTTCATACCCTAATTCATCCTCCCAAAGCAGGGTATAAGTTGTTGAGGCTATGAGTACAAAAGCTATTTATATAAATGTATAAATATAAATATAAAATACTATTTTCCCACCTAGAGAAAGACATCTTCAATGTATATTTCAACTATATAAGACTACAGAAGCATGAACAGTGTCACAAATATTTATTGAGAGGAAGCTCTGCTTAAATTACAAGTTTAAAACCAGAGTAAAATAAGGTGAAGTTCAATAGGCATTACTTAAGGAAAAGTCATGAGTGAGGTGAACAAAGATCAGGGCCAATGCACTCATGCAAAGGTGAAAACTGCTTGCTAGCCATTGGAGGGAGTAGACATTCCTCTAAGGTGCTACTTAAAAAAGAGAGGAAAGGCACTATGGCTTGAGCTGTGTGACCCTGGGCCAGTTACTTCATCTTTCTGTGCTGCAGCTTTCATTTCTATACTCAGGTACACGTTCATAATGCTAGTTTTATAACATTGTTTGTTATTTGAAGATAACTTTGAAACTCCTACAGTTCGAGCTTAACATTCCAAAAATTTCAACAATTCTTCAAATTAGAAGCTTGCAAAGACACTTAGAGTTTTGTTCATACATTATGTCAGTTTTGAAGCCCTCTGTTGAACCATGGGACTCAGAAAGTCTGAACCATAGACAGAAAGACAAGGTAAACCCTACCCTCCCTTTTTTTTCATCCAACAATAAAACTTCAGCAGCTTTAAATTTCTAGCACCATGGTTTTACTTTTCTTCCAACCTTTGCATTATTATTATTGCTGTTGTTTTTTGGTGGTGCTGGAGTTTGAACTCAGGGCCTTGCACTTGTTAGGCAGGTGCTCTACCACTTGAGCCATGCCCCCAGCCATTTTTTGTGTTGGGTATTTTCGAGATAGAGTCTCATGAACTATTTGCCCCAGAGCTGGCTTCAAACCCTGATCCTCCTGATCTATGTCTTCTGAGAAGCTAGGATTACAGGCGTGGGCCATTGGTGCCTGGTCCTTTGTATTATTTTTAAAGTCTAATAAAAGTGTTGCTAACTCTTTTCAATGTCCTGGTAGCAGCTTGTTACTTGGCTAGGTGCCAGAGACACCCATGGAAACACCTGTTCTAATGCCAATCTTTAGAAAAGTGTTAGACTGGACTGAGCCAAATGCTTGCCTTTATTTTTGATTATACATATTCTTATGTACAACAAATAAATATACAGTAAACTGATAAGTCCACCACTAGGAATGAAAGCTTTTAGAAGAACAACATTTTTCTTCTAGGATTGGTCATGTGAGGGGAAGGAGAAAAACTGCTTACTGTGTTTAAAAGACCATCACGTGGAAGACAGGGAAATCTTTCTTTATGCTTTTCTGACATGTCTAATTGGGACTGATTGGTCAAGGTTACAATGATGACAAATATTGTGGGAAAAAAGAAACTTGGATAAAAAGTTGGGTTTTATGACTTTTCTGGAACAATTGTGTCTTGACCTTACACAGTATGTTAGGTATGTTCATCCCTGTAGTGTTAAACAAAGAATCTGAACAATTTCTACCCTGACATATACTTTAATAATTAATACTTATACAACTGCAGCATTTTACCTGTCCTAAAACCACATGAGCTAAGGCTTTTATGAATCATATAATACAATAGAATTGAGCACATACTAAGTACAAGCCAAAGAGGTGTGGGGAAGAGTTTCTGTAACAGCACTGAAAGAGTGCAATCTGTGACTTTTATTGCCATGTCCTTCATCAGGTGTGTGCTACATGTCACAGACACAGCGAGATCCACTTCCTCATTTAAGTGCAAGTATTTGTTTTTCCTTCTATGACTCTGAAAGTTGTGTTACCATCTACACTCCTGCTATTTGCAATATTTGAAGAAGAGGAAGAAGAAAAGAAAGGAGGAAGAGGAAGAAGAAACCCCAAACAACTATGAATTGATTTCATGCTCAGTGATATTAAAGGTATTTATTCAGTTTCCATAGGAAGAGTTTTACACTGGTACATAGGCAAACTCCAGCTTAACACCTTGTTTGTTGTAGTTTTCTTAATACTTGAGCTTATTCAGATATAATTTTCCAAGCACTGCTATTTAAGGCAATATAAAAAAAGTAAATATATAGTTTAATTTTCACCTCTACTATCTTTAGAACTTTCTGTAAAAATACTTAGCAAGAGGAAAATATAAAGAATTACTAGGCTCTCAAAGATTTTAATGAGATAACCTGACTCACACATTTAAGACAGAACATGAGCCCCTTATTATTCGGGGGTTCCAACAATGTAAATCTTTTTTAATAAGATTAAGGAACATAGCATTGATCTTTGCATTTTGGTAAAACCAGAGAGAAACTAATAACATTCAGGGCAATTCGATTAAAAAAAAACCCAAGAGTAATCTGATTTTGATAAAAGCCATTTCCATAAAAAAAAAATCTGTGCAATATAAATAATATTTAGTCAACACAAAATTCTTTCTTTCAAATGGCTGAAATCTCTTGGCACCATAGAGACAGTCACAGCTTATCTTGTAAAATCATCTTCAGAGCAGCAAGAGTGTATTAAATTTTTTAAGATCCATGCACCAATGATGGGTGTTTATAACCAAATAAAGGACGGAGTGCTAGATCCCAACAGAGTCAAACCATCTGTCTGAATAAATTGACATAAACAAAGCAGAGGTTGCCCAGGGAAGTTTTAAGCTTTGTAGTTAGAGAAGAGTAGGCTTAGCAGTGTTATAAGAAGAGTCACCTAGAGTTGCTTTCAATTGGATTCACCTTCACTATTTAAGGTGAAACTGAACCGAGAGTTTATCTAATATCCTCCTCTTCCCATCCTTCTCTGAATGTCTCATTTATTTTGACTTCATTTATGAAACTGAGTTTCACTTCTGCTAGGAAATAAGCATTTTCATTAGTCCTAAAAATGTGAACTAAATAAATATTTTAAAGCACATAAAAAGGTCTTTGAACTGATAAAGAATAAAAAATTTAATACTTGTTTTCTAATAGCATAGGATTATAAACAAATGTTTATAATGTTCTAAAAAATTAACAAGATGAATCTTAATTCCACCTGAAAAAAGCTTTGAGAGTTCTGCCTTTTGTGAAGTAGAGGAAAAAAATTCTGTCCAAATGAGCACTTTCAAAATTGTTTCTTTTTGAACCACTGCCTATGAGTCAGTAGGAAGCATCAACACTCCCAATTCTGAATTGCCCCAAGTTTTTTGAAATATTTTATGAAAATACTGAACATATTATTGCTGAAAAAAATTTTAAATTAAAATATGACACCTAATGTTTAAAATTTTTCATACTCTAAGAAAGCTGAAAATACTTATTTTTGTTAAATTTTCAAATAATTGACAGCACAAAAACTGTTGGGGTACAAAAAAAGCAATGTGGTCCTATATTTCCCTCTAACTTATTCACATGGAGAAAGTACACAGCAAAATGGTTTACAGGTAAAGAGAAATTTAATGTCAAAGGTGACAAAACATATTTTTAAATTATAGTTTTCTAAAAGTTTACGCTGAAATGTCTTCCACTATTTCTTTGCACCTGTTACTCAATTTTAATATTTACTTTCCTCAAAATATACACTGATGTCAGAGGTCTTAGGTTGTAGGGCTGGCTTCCTTGAGTACTCATTAAATGTTTATATAAACTCAACAAAGTATTTTTTCCCCTGAGATTCAATTCCTTATCTATAAAAATAGACAGCATAATCTACAATAATGATTGAAGAAAAACATCAGTGTATGTAGGCGCTATGTTATCTTCTTACTGCTACTACAATTCTTAATCCCAATGTTTCCATAACATGTTTCCCTAAGAACTGATGGAATATTTTTAATATGAAGAATAGCAGAGCACATATGAGTGATTTTGAGCTATGTTCTAGTTTTGTAACTTACCAACCTTTTTGATTTAAAAAATATCATGATTCCTCAATAAACGGTCAGTTCCATAGTGTAAAAAGGAGCCAAGAATGTCTGCACCTGAATTAAGTAAACTTATTTAAAAAATACTGTGTAACTGCTAACGATTGTGAGAAAAGCAAGCAACTACAACTCTTTAAAAGAAAAGATATCACAATTAAAAGTCTAGGAACACTGTTGCAGTGAAGCCCTTTTTATGATTTATGTGGGTTTTATCTCTTGGCTTCTCCCGTCTCACTGTGGTATTAAATGTATTACATTAATACATTTAATAGTTGAAATCAGATTGAATACAATTCATTCTGGTCCACTTGTTAAAACATGCCAATCGGATGTTTTCCAATTTTCTCACGTAATATTTCTCTTGTCCTTTGGGGTCATGCAGTAATTTCTGCAGGGAAAATAGTCTAACCACCGTGAAACTGATCAAAGTCCTACTACAAATACTGCCTTAGGACAAATGATTTGAACCCTTCCATTATCAAAACATCCGAAAATGTTCTCTTTTATGGATGTGTCAATGAGTGAGCATATGCTGATTGAATTCCCTCCCCCCCTCAGAACACCTGACATCCTCCTGACATGTGTAATTGAATTCAAGAAAAATTGGCAAGTGACATGAACTTTTTAGGAATTAACAAATTCATGTCATAGGACGATACCCAAATATTCAAATCCTAGAAAGCCAGAAAACATTTTGCAAGGTCTTAAGTGTCTCCACTATAAATCCATTTTGCAATTTTGAGTTAATATGCTGGTGCCTAAAATATTACTGTCCATAAATATTGCTTTTGTAACTTTTCCAGAACTGTGTATGGTGATGCATAAACCTCACCATGATATACACCACCGAGGGTCATTTGCATGCAATTTTAAAATCATCTCAACTTGATTTGTGTCATATGTTGGCACAGTTCATGTTTTTTAGATGTGCTTTTTATTTTAAAAGGAGTTTTATGTCTTATGTTGTTAAGTGAACAATTAACTCGGTTGAAATACTTGCTTCAACAATAACAAAGGCTCTATATGTTTTGTCTTTGTGCTTCTGTGCAAGTATATGTGCACAGAAATGAGAAATTAATCTTCAAAAATAGAATACAATGCAAAACAAATGTATGAGTGGTTAATTTCTGCCATCTTTTGTTTATTCAAGTGGATTGTCATGAGTAAAGTTATTTTATGGTACTCCCACATATACTTCAAATATTGCAAATGAGTAGATTGGTCCTGGCCCATTTCACCTGTAAGTGTTGTATAAGTGGCATTGCAATAAAGAAATACAGAATAAAAATGACAATTTCTTCCTGAAAATCTTAATGTGCAGCTATCCATGCTAACATAATTTCAAAACTATCAAATAATAATAAGTATTTTTAGTTATGATAGACAGAAATGGGTGCTCACTTTCCTGGCAGTCACTTGATTTTTGACCATAGAATTGATTTGACTGAATAGCTGGGTGGACAAGAGTCCCGTCCCCTCTCCCTTTGTAGGTATTCTTATTTCTTAGCCTAAGTTTCAGAGCACTATGAGTTTCTGCCATAACAGTGACTTTTTTTCCATTAAGAGTTCTTTTTTAGAGAAACTGGGTGTAGTGGTGCACACTTGTAATCCCAGCATTCAGCAAGCATAGGCAGGAGGATGGCAAATTCAAAGCCTGCCTAGATTACATAGAAAGCTCAAGGCTAGCCTGAACTACAAAGCAAGACCCTGTCTGAAAGAAAATAAAAAACCAAGAAAAACAAACAAAAAGGTGTTTTATTATAGTTTTAAAATGTTCTAACATCTAAATGGAGTTTATTCCAGAACTTTGGGTATTAGAGTTTGACATGTACTAAATATACCAAGAGACTTTTCTCTATTTGAGGGTTCTCTAGCATGGTATCTAGATATTCTGGTTAGCCTAATGTTATATCCCTTTCTAGATTTTCAGCTCCTGTGGTTTTACTTTCATCGATTTATTACTGTTTTTATTTTTCTATATCAAGTTTCTTATTAAATTATAAATGAAAGTATATGTTGATAGCAGTATTCTAAACATATTACTTTGAGTAATAGAAGTGTTTATTTCTTTTAAACTCTAAATGGCATACTTTGTACTAGTTAAACGTTCTCCAACAATATAACAAAATATAAATCATCCAGTGGAACCTACATCCTAAAATATAACCAGGTCTATGCTCATATTAACTCATGGAAAATTCTTTTCCGCACTGTTTGAGAGAGTATGCTCAATGTTTTACTATTGTTTATTCTTCAATAACTAATCACCCTTCTTGGTCTTCCAAAAGTTCCTGGCATTTCACTAGTTTACACACTGATTGAATGCTGTTCCCAGAATTGCTTTTGGCACTGAGCCAACTGCTGTGATAATCAGCTAGAAGATTTATTCCAGTCGAGTAGTGTTATAAACATAAGATTCATAAGGCACTGCACTGAATGTGAATACTGATGCTTTCTTTGATATGGCTGAAAACTTTTTGTTCCCCAGTAAGCGCTAATACCAGTCTTTATACTCTCCAACTACATGTGAGCTTTGATTTGTGTGAAGAAAGACAAGTTCATTAGATTTGATGATTTGATATTTGTATCCATCATTATTAGCCGGCTTAGCAAGTTGAAATGATTTAATTTCACAAAGGCAAATATAGAAAAATCACAGAGAATTATTTTAAAAGCCCCACCTTTATGGAAATTAAGGAACTAACTACTGTACATGATCTGACACATTTACTGCAATAGGATATATTATTATACTGGTTGATGGGTGGAGCAAGGTACAAAGAAAGCCAAAAAACTTCAAAGGGAAACAGCAGGCAGGTAAATGCACAGAACTGGAAAAGAATAAGGAGAAATGAGGTGAGTGGAGAACAGGATGCATAATCGCTTCTTAATTAAGAGATGCAAAAGCACAGAAAAGCATAACTTACAGGTTAGAGGATATTGAGAAAAGATTGCAGTCTATTAGCCTTAAGTAGGGAGAAAATAGATGCAGCAGAAACATCATAAAGGCACACAAATAGAATGACTATTATCCAAGGTAATTTGTGAATAATAAAGATGAATGCTTAGGTGAATTTGGGGGCTTCTAAGCATTGAGGGAGAAGATGGTCTAGAAAATGCAAGGTCAAAACCACAAGAGAAATATGCTGTCTATAGACCTCTCTTTGGGGGGGGTCTAAGGTTCCCCCATAAAGTCATTTAGAGTTCATCTAGAATCTCCTAACTCATGCTTTGGGAACTCCTTTATGTTTCCTTCCTGGTATGCATCACCACTTATAATTATTTACCTGTGTCAGAGTGTAATCATCGTCTTCCCCAGGGGAACATCAACTCTAGAAATTCTGGTACAGCAACTTCGTCTTTAGAGATCAAAGCTGCCCACACAGCCTGGAGGGCAGCAGGCAATTGAAAATGTTTTTTGAATGAAAAAAGTAAACCATGAATGAGTCCAAGGTGGAGTGAATGGGCTCACAACTCCACGCCCATATTCCTGCTTAAGAATTAGAAAGTTAAGAATGAGAAAGCCAGAGAAAGAAAGCAAGGGTCAAGTATTACTAAAAAGAAAGGACTCTTAGGAAGCCTTGTGAATATTCAGGGGAGGAGCCAAAAGAAGAAAAGTGGGAAAGTTGAGCCCTAGGGATTGTCAACAGAAAACTAGAAAATGAGAATTGTGTGAAATGAAGGCGACGCACATGGAAAGAAATTATATGTGGAACGTAATTAGATTCCAAAAAGAGGCAGCTAATAAAACACATGGCAACACTGATATGCTTTGAATATGAAAATATCAAATGTCAACTAAATACTGAAATTAAAAATAGGGAAATTATAAATTCTTATATTTTGTGCTTTTCTCCAGAATGCAGTATATTTTTTTACCTCAAACTTTTAATGAAATAATAATATTCACTTATTGAATGTCATTATATGTCACCTACTATCTTATTCTTCCTTGTATTTTCTTAATCCTCACAGTTATCATATGTGGAAGTCACTCTTGTTATCTGAATGTTCTAACCCTACTTGCTCATTTCTGTCATACTCTTTAAATCACTCCTATTACGGTTTAGATATGAAGTAACCCCCCCAACAGGCTTGTGTGTTAAAGGGTTGACCCCAGCTGTTGGTGCTGTTTGGAAGGCTCTGAAAATGTTAGGAGGTGGGGAGGTGGGGCCTAGCTGGAGAAAGTAGGTCACTGGGATAGGTCCTTGGGGGTATCTTGTCTCCAGCCCCTTCCTTTCTCCCTCTCTTCCTTCCTTCCTTCCTTTCTTTCTCCCTTTCTCTTTCTCTCTCTCTCTCTTTCTTTCCTCTCCCTCCCCACCTTCTACCACATGCTGCTGCCGCCATGTTGTTCTGCCTCAACATGGGCCCAGAATCAATGGAGCCAAGGACTATGGACTGAAATCTTTGAAGCCATGAGCTAAAATACATCTCCCCCACCCTTAAATTGCTTATGTCGGGAATTTTGTCACAAAGACAGAAAGTCTGACTAACACAACCTCTGTTCCATACCCTCTCCTCCACTTCTCTGAAACTCTTTTGGCAGAGGTTGTTAATGTTGTCATGTTACCAATTCTTCATAGTCCTTATCTTTCCTGTCCATAAAGCATTAGATATTTGTAAACTACCTATGGTGTCTGGCATATAGTAAGTGCTCGATTAATGGGAACTAACAATATTACTATAAAATAGAAGCTATCCAGTGGTGTTGTTTGAAAATTTCTATTTAATTGGCAAAATAAAATGATATAACAAATAATATATGAATTACAATAGATTGACTGAATCCATACTTTTTTACCTGAGATGGTCTAATTATGTAGCCCAGGATGGCCCAGAAGTTGGAATTCTCCTGCCTCAGTGTCCTGAGAGCCAGGATTATAGGTATATGTCACTACACACAGCTCAAATGGTTTTACCTATCTTTATCCTCTTTCACTAAGCACCTTGTCTTGTCTTGTTTCCTTGTTCTTCCATTTGTCCCTTATCTTGGGTGAATATATCGATCTGCTTTTCTTTCCCTGTCCTCTTTTCCTCATTCATTTAACCCACCAGCATACTAATTTATTTCTAAATCTCAAAGTCCTTCATCCCAGTCATGCGTGTCTATTCTCTTAATGAAGGTTTTAGCTCATTGCAGAGAATTCAGAAAGACTACCCAGCGCCATAGCTCCATATCTTATCTATGTCCTCACAAACATGCCTGTGTGTTCTACCCCCATATTCTGCATGTCTGTCAAAGCAAGCACCAACTTTAAGCGTCTAAAGATAGAAGCCTTGTCCTACTGTCTGTCCTTAAGCATCTTGTTTCATTTCTACTCAAACAAAATCCCAGCTTCATCTCTTTAAGGAACCTTCTTGGAATACTAGTGTCCACTGAATTTCTTTTGAACTCTACGTGTGAGGAGTCAGAATTTCAAAGCCTTCTTATTTCAGTGAGTGTGTGAGTCCTTTGGGAAGCAGAAATAAGGTCTCTTTTGCACTTTCATTTTTGCTCATAAGTTTTGGACAAAGTTTTGCTGGTCAAGTATGGAAGTCCATGTGTCCTTAGTAGAGAAAGTCATTTAGCAAGTTCTACAAGCCAGGTTCTCTATATCCTTAAATCATGAAAGGTAACCTGTTCATTTCAATGTAGGAAGCCTTTGTTTTTGTTTTTAAGGGATCACACACAGGGTGTTACTGAACATTTTTGTCTGTATGAAAGATTGGTATGAAGTAGAAATATATTTGTACACTTTGCATACTGTTAGACAATAACTAATCATAGAAATATCTTCATTTGTTCTAGAAGAATAGACAAAGTACTAATTAATGGATTTGCCTACTGGATTTTCTTTCTTGGTTATTAATCTGAATAATTGCTTAAAAATATTATCCTCTCCTCTTTTCAGATATTTTCTTCTATTTCTGGGTGTTCTCCTTTTTTTGTTTCTAGACAATCTATATTTTATTGTGTTATGGAAGGGATGAGCTAGCATGAAAAACATATAATAAGCAAAGGGGATAGTTTCGGAGTTTAAGATTTTGAAATCCTTAGAGGTCAAAGGGGGAAAGAACATGTGGAAAGCTAAGATATATGGGAGGATGTGAGTGACTAAAAACAAAACCTTTCCTCTCAACTCCGGATAACAGACATGAGTTCCTCAGGTGGAAAGCCCCGGGACACCCAGTGCTGAGTAGGGCAGTCAGGTATGGTGGTGCAGGGGAGGAGCTGCTCATTCAGGAGTGGAGTTGATAGCCAGCCAGTTGATATTCAGGCTGTCCAGCTGTTGTTCATCTGGGTAAGCAACACCTAGTACCAACAACCCAGAATCAATGAGAGCAAATCAGATGCTTCAAACCCATCCAGCTGCCATTCAAGTGAATATCACTCATGGCCTCTTTTGAGAAGCCATGTGACTTGTCCTTGTCTTTGGCAAACACACATGAGAGGAGGAAAGAGAGTTCCTCATAAAGCATACTTATCACAACTATAAAACACTAGAAGATGTTTATCAAGGATATATGACCTGAATGAAATCTATATGCAACACATTAAACAATTATTAAATATATTTACACACACATCATTTAAACTAGGGTATTCCTAGAAGAAAATCCCTATAATTACACAAGTACCTGTGTTTTGCATTATATACCTAATAAAAAATATTCAAATTTATAGTAAAGGTTGAATAAACTGATCAAACCATTCTAAAATTTAATAGTTCTTCACACTCTCAGATTTCTTCCTCTCTTCTCTTTCACAATACTAACATATATAAGGGAAGTACAGGAACTTTGTAGTGTTGTCCCCTTTATCCTGGCTGGTATCAACTTTGATTCATTCCTCCATAGCACTTTGAAGTATACATGATATAACCAAGAGTAATAATAGGGAATCCAAGGAACAGGCACACTGGAGTTTAGGTAGGGTTCTTTCCTTTATCTTTTGTGAAATTGGACAACTAACTTTCTCTGAGTAGTTAATTCAAATTCTAAAGTGGGAAACCATCTTATACCACCTATATTAAATAAGTAAATAAAAGCAAGCATATGAAATACTTCAGAAAGTGGGGTGAACATATCCAATCCTCACAGTGCCTATCCCCAGATTTCTTTTGAAAAGGAAGCCAGTGCAAGGTCTCTGCTCACTAACACAACCCTACACTGTCCTAGTTCAGATTCATCTGTCTGTGGGTGGCCAGTGAGATGCATCTTGGCCTATGGGTAAAAGATGAACTGAGATTGTCATATTCTATTTCTCAGGAAACTGAACTGGAAAGATGGAAGGAATTCCTACTGTAGGAGTAGAAAGTAAAGGAAGAGAAGAAAGTGGGCATGTCAAGCTACATGTGTGGACAAGCATCAGTGTGAAGGTTTTGTACATCTCAACCTCCAGTTAATATGGACGGTGGGACATTCAGACCCATCCTTCTGTAGAAAACAACTACAATATTGAAGTAAAAATTAAAACATCTTCAACACATGGATTCACTGACAGGGTGGTAATGAATTATTGTAAGAGTATCTGAGTGGAAATGAAAAGCCCAGAAAGACAGTGGGCAAATGCTAAGAAGATGCCAGAAGAACTTGAACATTGATTTTTAGTTTACTGGATCCAGGTAATTTGAAATCCTGGCCCCAATGAGGAGGAGTATCTAGGATGATGGCCTCTTGCCATACCATGGGAACCTGGCAGAGCTTCCTCCTCCATGTCAGTAAATGGAAGGTAGACTTGCTCCATTCCACTCAAAGCCAAGGGCCTTAATGAAGTGGACTTACTGTTGAGCAGAGTTGGGACATAAAAGAATCTTCAAGAAATTATAACCACACGTTGGTCTTGCAGGGATACTCAACACCAAGGAATAACACTGTGGTCCCATAAAACTTCTTGCCCTCAAATCCTCAGGCTTAGAACTATTTTTGTTTTGGTTGTAAAATACACAGATTATAAAAATTTATCATTCTAGCCATTTAAAACTGAATCAGGCACATTCATAATGATTCAGATACTGGAAGAACCCAGAGCAGAAAATGAAGGAATATATCTAAAAAAATTAAAGAATTTTTAAAGCTTATAAAGTGAATCTCATTAACAAAACATTAAAGAAACAATAACAGAGTTTAGAAGTTAAATGAAGAAAAAAATGTGACTTTTTAATGAAAATACCTCGTTTGGGACACCAAAACTAGATAATATCATGTCCTAGAAGATGTCTTAGAGAGTATTCAGTGCCTTGGTGGTTGCCTTATTTTTAATACTGTGAGATTCTATATGTGATCTTTTTCAAAATATTATTACTCCTGAATATAATGTTTTGTACTGAGTTCCTGACCAATTTTAATATTGTTCTTATGAGACAATATTAGCTGCTTTATGATATTCAGCTTCTCAGACATATTTCTGAAATGTGTTGTGGTAAAAAGAAAACACGGTTTGTATATTTCATTCTGTCAACTGTAAGAACTTTGGGAAGATTTGGGAATGAGTAACATCCACTATCTAGGGCCCAGAACAGCTATGAAATATTAAAATCTGGGAATTCTGGTAATTAGTAATAATTACCTTTATTTATGAATATAAATATGGACATAAAATGGAAATAAAATTTAACAGTCTGGCAAATAATTTGAGATAATCTTTAAATTATGATAAGTATCTTGAGATGTCTTATTTGACTAATATTTAAGAATTCTTCAAAAAACACGATCCCTGACCTCTTCTTGTAAATTCTACACAAAAGGTCAAATCACATGAACCTTGTCTCCAGAATGCTAAATACCCATGTGATCAATATCAGCATAGCTTGTATCCTGCTGTAAAGCCAATCTCTAACAGGAATATAGGTAAGAATGAGAAGATATTTCATTGAAAACACATAATTTTTATCTTTACATTAATATAGCAATATTTTCTATGATAAGATAAAAGCTTGAGCCAGACTGGTTATGTTTGACTCCTGCTTACTTAAGAATGGAAACTCCAATTAATTTATCTCATTTAAACAAAAATCGTACAAAATTTTGCATGCAAAACTTGATATGCATAACATTAAAATTCAACAAAAATATTTGAAAACAGTCTTCGATTTGCTTGGTACTGTGTTCACTTTAACTCACACACCATAACCTCGCTTGAGCAAGGGTTGCATGTATTCTAAACAGAATTTTTTTTAAACAAATTCAAGTATATGCCAAGAAATAAAATGTAATAGTCTCACAATATAGGTGAGATAAGGAACTCCTTGAGCACTGTAAAATATTCTTTATTTTCCCAAATACCATTATATTGTTGAAAAATATGGAGGGAAATAGATTTGTTTGCTCTCAAATTAAATACTGGTTAATACAAATTCTGTTTTTATCTGAGAATATAATTCTGAGGTCTGTTTAATGGGTCTGAAAAGTCATAAATTACCATATATAACCTTAAGTAAACTTAAGATGCATGTTCCCATGAGCTTTCTGCTATACTCTACATTCAGATAAGTACATTCTGTTATGAAATGCTCTTTTGTAAAAGGACTCCATAAGCACAAACAGATGGATTAATTACATTAAAAACTGACATGTTAAGTAAAAAGTTGAAGAAGCCAAACTTATGCAAATAGAAAATTTATCATATAATACCCAATTGAATCTAAATGAATTCTTTTTTACTGTCATCAGGTTTCAAAACATTTCAGACATGGGATAAGAGGCAATTTATCTGGTGTCATAGAAATCTGAGAAAATAATTTTCCCTTCCTTTTAGATTTGAGAAGAGTCAACTTCTATTTATAGACTAATAAAAAAAACCTTTCAGATAGAGACTTTTTTAAAGAGTAGGTCAATGTAAGGAAAACACAGACCATTCATTTCTCCAAATCAGCATTTTCTTTTTGCAAACCTTATTGTCCTTATCTCATATTGCCGGGAGAATAGCAATTACAGAGTAACAGAAGGTTCACATTTCTCCAGAGCACTTTCACCAGCAGAGTCACCAATTAAAAGTATTGCCAGATTTCAAACGATATCTCCAAAACACAAGTTATTTTTTCTTTCTCAGTTTTTATAAATCTAAAGGAAGGAACATAACCATCTCTTCCAAGTCGTAAATGCATTAAACTTCCCTACTTAGTATTCTTTTTTGTGTGTGTGTGTGAAACTATAACTGTAAGGACTTATGCCAGAATATGTAGCATAGTGTTTTGTTAAGAGGGCAGCATACAAAGCCAGCCGTCCTCACCAACTGCTCTTGCTCTAAGATCAGTAGCTTTTGAACTTTGGGCAAATTACCTCGTCTTCTGAACCTCCGTTTTCTCATCAGGAGGTAATAACAGTTAATATCTAGCCCACAGTAATATGACAGTTACACAAATTAGTCACTAAAAGCATTTAGGTGGACACTGTTGGTGCTCAATTAATACTGTGAAAATAAGAATAAAATACAACCACCAAAATCTAGGTCATGACAAAATTATTGTGATGTCTCTTCTGGAGTAGAATAGATTTTAAAGAATCTTCTGGTTTATTTCCTGTTCTGTTTTTCTGGGCCCTCCTCCTTCAGATCATGCTATTTGGATGGCAATATGTCAGATGCCCAATTTACCTTATCTTAAAACCTTTTTAAGCCAGCTTTTCTCTATCTAAGCAGGAGAGAGCAGGAGAGAGGAAACAGGGCCCAAACCTACAGAGTAATGAGGATTCCTAGACAGAGTTCTTTGAAAATGTTCTCTGGTTATTTTAATGCAGACACCAGTCCTTAGACACAGTTATATACTGACCCAGGATCCCTCTCCCTAGATCCAAAAGAAGCACTTAAATCATTAGAAAAATGACAAAGTTGGAGTTTAGCAGTGGTCTAGGAAAGTGGAGCCGTTTGAAAGCCTAGTCTAGAATTAGAAGTCCTACAGAAAAATAGTTAAGATGAGATGAGAAAAATTATTTAAACACACTTGTCAATAACTGCCACACATTTGCATATGCAAATCTAAAAACTCTCCTGAGTAAACCAAATGTGAAGACTTCTTTCTATTTGTAAAACAGCAGTAATTACGATGGCTACAATGAACTGTATGGCAAACATCCTGACAAATTCTCTGTATGGCTTGTATCTTTAATTCACGTAACTATGAGCAGTGATATTGAGCCTTTATAGAAGGACAGTTTAAGTCACTCATCAGATGGCAAGGGTCCAGATTTCCAAATAGATGCTTCTGACTTTGGAGCTCAAGCTCCTAAGTCTTATTTTCCAGTTGCCATTTTTAATAAATTATTTCCTTGGTTTGATTCTCCACGGTATAGAAATGATCATTGCATTCTTTCTAGCTTTATTCAGACATAAGAGAATTCAGATTTCTTTAGCAGAGATAGTTCCATTTAAGGAATTTTCAGGAACAGCTCTGCCCCACCTGGAGCCCAAATGAGAGAATTGGGCTTATTGTTGCTTTAATTTTATTCTTCAGATGTCAACCGTGTCTTTGGACATAAAAGAGAAAGAACTTTTGAAATGATTTCCAAGGACTTCCGATCTTTTCCACTTGCTAAAACTTTCAAGTCCTAAGATTTGTATTATATGTCAAATTCTCAAATCAGATATAAAAGCTATGAAAGACTTACGCAGCTTTCAAGACCAAGTTGTGAGGCTAGAGAGATTTGAAAGGGAAATGTCACGTACTGGACTTTTACATTAGGATTTCAGTTATTTGACTTAGCTGAGGTGGTTAGTCACAAGGTTTGTGTGTGGAAAACAGACGAAAATACTGAGTCCATTTTAATAGTGGGAACATAAGGAATAGATGGAAAATTTAATGAAGGTATCTTTCTTCTGGATTTCTTTCTTGTTATTATATTTCAAGCAACAGTGCTGCCCTGCCAAGTCATCATTCTACACTGAATTTAGAATTCTTATGGGCACATGTTTTCAGCAGAAAGATTCCCTTACATAATATTAGTAATTTCAGGCAGCTTATTTGAATGTCAGTGGAAATTCAGGATGCCCCAACAATATATCGATTTCCAAAAGTAGAAATGTGGTTCTAATATAACTGCTTGCAAATATGACTGCCGTCCTCTCTCAGGCTATATTTATTTTTGAAAAATGAAAGCGATAGTTTTATTTTAGCAAGAACAAGTATGGAAATCTTTAATTTAAAAGACATTGGTAAATCTTGCATAATTGCTTCAGCACTGAAATTAACGCTGAATTTTTCCTGGTGAACTCATTTATTCAACTAGATGGCAAGAGGAAGAGTCAGTGAGAGGTTGTGGATTATCTTGTATGGTTTGGGGAATTGATGGTAGGGACATTGTGTGGACAGACTTGGCTAAAAAGAAATGTGCTTAAATGACAGGAAGAAGGACATTTGTGGGGTAGAGGCAGAAGCTCAGGAATTAAAGGTAGAAAATGTCATTAAGGGAAAGATCTGGTATTTCTCTGGGTATTTGCGAAGTGGCTTAGCCTGTAAGAAATGTACAAATACAGGTGAGAAGAGATAAGGAAATAAAACCCATTTATAAACCCATTTTCAGAGAAAATCAGCATTAGGAATTTTGCACCCTTTCTAAAGGGTTGTGTGTATGTGTTAGTGTGTTTGCATGTTTATATACAGGAAACAGAATTGTGTATAGCATTTTATAATCTGATTTCTGTGTGTATGTTGAGAACAGTCTTCTTCGAGGTTGTTTCTTTCCAAAACTTAACATGTCTATCTGAAACAATGTCTAATACAGAACAAATAAGAAGGATTTAAACTGTGGATTCAATTCTGGACCAACTTCGTTTGGGTCAATAAACTGACTGGGATATTGAAATGCCTTAAACTTTAGCATGAGAGAAATTGGATCTGTTATTATCCAAAGAAAGAAACGCCAGGCAGAGCCCAAAATATATTATTCACACACTACATTTTGACTAAAATAAGGAGATGATAATAGTACGATGTGCTACTGAGTCTAAAAAGGAATATGACATGTATATTTCTGCATTTCCTTATCCACACATTTATCCAACAAGCATTCTTTGCCTCAGCATGTAAGAGTCATTCCAAGAACAAGTAGAAATCAGACCGTCTGGCCTTGAACCCTGGGCCGTTAAGTCTCAACGCCCTTTCCTCTAGAATGGATGTGATAGCAGAGTATCTTGAAACTTCAGGACATAGATGGCTTGGCACTGTGCTAGGTGTGTCCTGGGGATCCATACGTGATTGCAGTCATTACGGTCAGAGTCTAGTCTCTGACTTGTCTCTTTTGCTTACTTCTAATTCTCCCACTAAATTTTTCAAAGAGAATTACCCTCATTAAGGATAGGGACAATAATTTGCTTATGGATAAGGACCATAATTTGTATGCTTGGTTATGATCACAACTGTCCGATTTGTAGTAGGTAAAAAAACAAACATGCAAAGAAAAATCTGCCATGCCCTCCAGCCTTAGTTCATTTTATGAACTACCTGCAAAATGTGTTTCCCAGAGTTGGTCTCTGTTGTTAGCAATTAGAGAAGACCAGTGATACACTGCCTCAGAGGCCCCCAAGGACAGAGTAGACATTAGTGTTCAGTGTGCACGAGTGCTGAGAGGGAAGTTATTTTATGAGTTCATTGGTTAATAGGGAATATTTTTATGTAATGACAATGTTTCCTTTTAATATATGACCTCAGTGTGGGAATGTGAACAATGAAAATTGATATAAGGCTCAATTGTGATTAAGAAAAGAGACTCTGGATTGGGTATAGGGCCCCTAAATCCTGCATCATCCTGAACTATCTGAGTGCTCTGAAGAAAATCATGAAATCCCTCAGGTCTGAATTCCTACTGTATGAAACTGAAAAATAATAACTTTTTCATAGGGCTCTTGTAAGTATGTATTGTGCTTAGTACTCTTCCTGGAACATTCTACGAATTCATTAAATGCTAGGAATAATAGTAGAAATGATAGTAATAAGAACAGCTTAGACCTAACTCTGGGTAAGCTAGTTCTATAAAGCACAATGTTAGTGAAGTCAGAACTGTTGGTAAGTGGCTGACAACTAGACTCAGTAACTATGATTGAATTCCCTGCATTACCAATGCACTTCAACTGATGCTAAATTCTGGAAGGAGCAAAAGTAGATATAGTAGTCATTCAATTAAATGTGAGTGACTGAATTCTCCCATTAAAGGAAGAGATTACAATACTGGATTAAAAAATAGCTATATACTATTTTCCATTTAATACAGAAAATGTTAACAAATAAAGGACAGAAGCCAGGTGCTGGTGGCTCACACCTGTAAATCCTAGCTTATTGGGAGGCTGAGACTGGGAGGATCACAGTTTGAGACCAGCCGAGGCAAAAAAAGTTAGTGAGGCCCCCATCTTAGCAGAAAAAACTGGGCGAGGTGGTATGTGCCTATCATCTCAGCTATAAGAGCAAGTGTAAAATAGGAGAATTGCAGTCCAGGTCAGCCTGAACAAAAAAAACCCAAGCAAACCCCTATCTCCAAACTAACTAGAGCAAAAAGGGCCAGAGGTGTGGTTCAAGCAGTAGAGCACCTGTCTAGCAAGTATGAAGCCCTGAATTCAAATTTCAGTGCTCCTAAAATTAAAAAAAATGATGGGCAAACATTAGAAAATGAAGTAGCAAGTAACAGTAGCAGACGGTGGCATTAAAGATTAAAAGCAGTAAGCAGGAAAAAAAGGGAAGGTTAAATGTAAAGAGGGACAATTTATGACATCAATAAAACTAAGACATTTGGATCTCCGAACCAGCTGAGCAGTAACACACAAAACAAAAGCCATTAGCAAGGCAAGAAACTAAGATCCTCATAATACACCTGGTAGAGTTTTCAACAGCCCTTATGGACTTCTACAGCTCTGTTAAGTAAGAACTAAGTAAAGACATGGAGGAATTGATAAATCAACATGATTTATTAAATATGGAACTATTGATGCCCCTCATCAAAGTATATTTTTGTATCTAAAGCCTACTTAAAAATGTTAACCATTAAGATACTTAACACATTTTTTCAGGTTACTTTTTGTAAAATCATAAACTACCATTAAGAGACAAAGATACCAAAGCAATTTTATCTATTTAAAAAAATATTCCTAAATCACTCCTGGAAAATCTCTGGGTTAACACTGTATATTAAATGCAATCTAGAAATCACTGAGACGGAGACGATTTTATCCTAAATACTGAAGTATGGTGAAAGCTGTATCAGGAGGACTCGTTTTGAACTTAAGAGCCATCATTATGAAACAAAGACAGATTAAAAAAGTAAAATCATTACATGCCTTCTTTAACAGCAGAAGAACAAGATAAATAACAAGAAACAAAAGGCTTACTTTTAAGTAAGGAAATAGAAAATTAATATTAATCAGATGGATACAAAATATGAAAGCTTGTAATTGGAAATGACTACTAAAATAGGTGTTCTTGATAAGATCATATGAATATAAATAGATATGTAGAGATGGAGACATAGAGTGTGAGAGGCAGAGAAAGAGAGACAGAGAGAAATGGAGAGGATTAAGAATGAGAACAGGGATATATAACTATAGATTCAAGAGAAGTTAAATAACTGTGAACTCATACTACCTGACATGCTTTATCTCACCTTTGAAGGCTGAGTACACTGTTACACAAATGAGGAAATGCAATGTGGAAATTCTCAAATTGCATGCATACACATGTAAGTAAATGTAAAAATGATAAAATAAAAGGAGAAAGAAAAATAAAAAATAGAAAGAAAGAAAACTGCAAGGTCCTAAATAAAATGTTAAATACAAAATCTGGCAAATTAAAAAACAATACAGGTGATTAAGCAAATGTTTCAATATCAACAATAAATTAAAGGAGGAATTCTATGATCATAAATTCTGAGACGATATTTAATTTAATCATTACTAATGAAAATTCTAATACAAATAGCAAAAGAAACTACCTAAATACAACAAAATATATTTTCCATGAACTAATAAAATACGGTCTGAAAAATGGTTTTATCATTAATTTTTATTATATCCCCTGTATTGTTTCATCCTCACTCTCTTCCATAAATGAACATTTATGTGTGTCTGTCTGTTGTCACAGGAAGTGCTAGGCCACAATTCAAATAATTAAAGACTTAATCTGAAAGGAACATGAGAGAAAAAAAAAAAAAGGTGGAAGCAGAAAAGAAAGTGACTGGACTCTAGGAGTAAGTTAAAAGAATCCCCATCTCTGAAGTCAGTCCTCTGAATTCATGGAGAACTAGAACTTAGCTTTAAGTCTATTTATTATAAGTTAAAACATTTTCTACAGATAGGGTCATTGATTTGTTAACAATCAAATAATCTGTTTTTCCTCTCCTATTTTGCTCACATTGAGCAACAACAAAACAAATGCATTTATCTATTAGCAAAGAGGAAAGCTTGCATTTCTGTGTTGCCTGCATGTCACTGGTGTTTTATAAAGTTTGCATTTAATTAGAGCACCCTGAAGTGACTGCAGCAGGTGAAGTTGCTGTTATACCCCAGGGAGAGCTGACAGACAGCTTCAGGAGCGTTTGGTTAACAAATCATTACTTGGTGTTTGTAAGATTTCCACCTGAACCCAAACAGAACATGTAACTGTCTTGGAAGAACAAAGCCATCAATTGTAAAACAAACCTGGGAAAGGCAGCTAGGATCAGCAGGGAGGGGAAATAAAGTAATTTATTCAAATTGTATATTTGAATAGTAAGAATGTGGTTTTCCCCACACCCCACCTTGAAAAGTAATATACATTTAGAATCACTTTGAAAAAACAACAAAAATAGGAACAATGATTTCTTTGCTTTCTTTTAAGGACAGCTTGTGTATTTGTTCTTTAAATTGAAGACAAAATAAAAATGGAAATTTTTTATGTAAGAAATGACCATGTGTACACTATAACTTTTGTGGAAAACATGCTGCAATGTTCGGTTTAATTTTGTCATTGAAAAGAGAAAGACAAAGTTTTAACACAATCCTGTATGGGATTTCATAACTTTGGCTGTATTTAGGAATCTTAAACCCATCTTCTAATCGTTGAAACCAAAAACAGGCACAGGAGAGAAAGGGCAGGGCCACACCAAATGCAGAACAGAAAAAAAAAAAGGTCAAAGCAGCAGAGCTAACTATTATTTTTCAAAGGCTGTTCCAAGCATTGAAATTCTGATACCTCATTCTTGTGACAAAAACTGTAATGAGAACAGGAAATGGCACCCCATGAATCCATTGTCCTGACAATGATTTAATGAGAATGGGAAATGGTGTGAGCATAACTAATTCGCCTCAAGTTGTCATTTTGTGGTTCTGCTCAGATGCGAGGAATGAAGGATGTTAGATATCAGCTGGGCGAGTGCAAAGAAAAGCATGAAGATGGTGACATTGTGTGGCCCGAAAGTAATGGCAGAATGTGTTAGTGGCGGTGGGGTAGGGCTTGGGAGAGGCAGGGGGGATGCAGAGCATGAAGTTTGCCTGCTGAATGACAAAACTAGAACATATTTAACGAGGGCATGGATGCCAACTGGGAGGAGAAGAACAGCAGATAGTGTGGAGTCTGGGATAGAAAATTTGATGCACAAAGTAACTAGGTCAAATGAGAATGCACAAATAGGTGAAATCTGGCCAATTTGGAGACTGAGTGTTTTATTTCTTCTTAGAGATTTTTAAATTTTTTTGAATGACAATTCCTTCCTGAGTGCATAAAGTGATATTGCTAAACTTTTAATTCAAACAAACGTTTTTCTAAGTAAAACCACCAAAGATACCCATCCCTTTGTACCAAAACTCTGAAACAGTGGTCAGCGTGAGAAAGACATTTGGCCCAACTATGAGTTAACCTGTTGGTGCAAACAAGCAGGTGCAATGTCAAAATTAGTGGCAATGTAATGATAGATAGTAATTTCTCTCTTGTTAAAGAAGTTATGACCCATTTCTTTTAAACAGCAACTCAGGTTCTTGACATCTTTGAATTCCAAATTATCTCAGCTTCTAGACTTCAGTGAGCATGTCAAAGCAATGTTATTTTATGCTTACGTTTTGGGAAATATAGTACCATATGTGGAAATATTGAAGGTCAATAAATAAGCAGGAAAACTGAGAAATAAAATTGCTTAATTATGTACTTTCTAGTCTGATTTGTGCCTCAAAGCGCTGGCTAATCATTTGCAGTGGTTCCTTAAAAAAAACCAAAAATCCCCTTGTAAAGTTCACACAACATTTAGCATGCTTCCGACAGAGGGAGTCTTCCCAGAATAGAAAAAATAAAAGCAAGATGAGGATCAAATAATACAAATCGTTTACTTATCACAATACCAAAGCAGTATAGAAATCATGTTCCAAATTCATTCTATAAAATAACAATAGTAATGATAATGGTGAAAAAAGCTTATAGTCTTTCCATTCAATTTGCTCTTAGCATCTTTTGTTTAAGCATAGTGACAGAGTAGTTTTGAAACTGAAAAGCAACTGTTCTAAAAATGAGAAGTACTGTGATTCTTTCACCACTAGCCAAAAGCCTTTCAGAGTAAGGTAAATGACTCTGAAACATTAGAAAAAAATTACTGCAAACTTATGTGTGTGCCTGAGCCCCCTACTCTGCATTTTGATTCATATTTAAAATATTGATTCTATCAAATGGAGGAACAGTTAGTGTCAGCAAGAAGATGATGGAGACAACAAAGTCAAAGGGGAACAGTGTGAACAGTGGATTTATTTATTTACCCTTAGGGGAGGGGGCCATATTTCACTTATATTGAACATTTATTCAATTTGTTTTATTAACTTAATTCTCCCTAAAGTACTACTTCACACTCTGATGCAATTTCAGACCAAACAGATCACTGTGTACTTGTTGAATTCATGGTTAATGATACATGAATTTATAATCTAAAATGATTCATAATTGAGTGAGCTACCTTATTTTACTTTCCTATTACAGGAGAGGTTCATAATGAAAGATTATAATGCTCAAAAAAGAAATGTGAAAGACAGACTTGAAAGTTGAACTACAGTATACGGTAATAACGTCTAGTGAAAATGAAATATTTAAGGTCCATATTTAGGCTCTCACTCATTCATTATGTGACCATGTAAGGAGTGTCAAAGGCTGATGGGAATTTCAATTTGACCTGGCAAAAATGAAGTAAGCAACATCCCAGTATTTCATCCATTATGTCTATTTTTGCAATGAAAGATTGGCTCCATAATACTTTCTACTCAATCCAATGTCAAGGTCTTAAAAACAAATTTTGAAAGCACTTAAGAGGTCCTTTAAATGGCTGTATTTAGTAACAAATGACAGATATCTATTAATGCAAGAACACCTTATATAAAATATTTTAATATGGATTTCAGGTGATAGTATATTCTTATTAACATCAGATGTAAATTGACACATCACAGTAGTTCTTTTAAATGAAAGATCCATTTAGTCCCATCTTTAAATTATAGGTTGAAGCAATATTCTATGCCATAATGGTTTCTAAAGCATTGTTAGTGTGATGTATTATTCATGTTTTCAGGTACCTTTGTTTCAGTTCATAATAGAGCATCTTACAATTGTGAGTGAAGTTTCTAATGAACTGAAAAAACTATCTAACTATAGTATTTTAATAGGTCACCAAGTTGGCACTGATGATATCTGGGTAATGTATCCATACCAGTACTGGACAGTGTGATCAAATTTGAAGAAATACAAATCTTTCAGCTTGGAATGACCGATTCCCATCACATGAGCATCGTTCGTTTCAAGTGATATTTTTAAAGACACATTATCAAGTATTGTGGTTACTGATGATGATTCATTTTGTCTATTATTGCTTTAGGAATTAAAAGGTCTAATTCAGGTAAAATCAAAGTTTAAGTATTTTTCCATTAGGGATAAATCAAATTATACTTCTTCATTGGAGAGTCTGATGATATGCTTTGTATCTTGAGTGTCCCCCAAAGACTCATCTGCTAAAGACTTGGTCCCCAGTTTAGCACCATTGGGAAGTGGTAGAACTTTTAAGAGATGGGGCCTAGTGGGAAATCCTTAGGTTATTGGGGTTGTGCCCTCAAATGGGGATAGTGAGACCCCTTCTCCTTTTCTTTCTCTTTGTTGCTCCCTGGTCATGAGGTGGGTGGTTTTGCTGTACCATGTACTTTTACCACAATGTGCAACCTTGCCACAGGCCCGAAACCAATGGGGCTAACCAGTCTTGCACTGGAACCTCTGAAACTGTGACACCAAATAAACCTTGTCTCTTTGTGAGTTGATTGACTCAGGTATTTATTAGTAACAGAAAGCTGAATAACCCACTAAACGTTGTAAAACTTGCTTCTTAAACTTTATTATGCATACGAAATCCTGGGGACCAGGTGCAAATGCAGATTCTACAAATCTGGGGTGGGGCACAGGATTCTGCATTTCAAGAAGCTACTCTGGGGGGGTGGTACCTGGGTTGTTGGTCTGTGGACTAGTAAGGTGACAGAGGATCACTGTAACATCAGATGACTACCACTGGTGGAGATTTTACCATTGAATGCTTTTGTTTTCTACTACATTGTAACCACTTAATAAGAATGTAATCGTGAGAGAATTAAATGAAAAAACCATGTAAAGGGCTGTTTAGTTTTTTATTGCTGATAACAAGCCACTTCATCTTCTGGCAGCCACTTCTGCATGTTTATTACCTTGTACTTAATACCCAATAAATGTTTGTTTAAAACAGATCCTTGAGTGTGTGCTCATCTCTTACTAAGGCCAATGATAGGTTATTACCAAAGTCTCACAAGACTGCAGAGCTATTGGCAAGTCCTTCCTGCTTTAATTGATAGTTGCTATCATATAAGTTATATAACGTCTACTTGTAAGTCAGAACTAACCAAAGAATAGGTCTAATCCCTTTCTGTATGTCAGTATTGCTACTCTTTTATGACATATGTTTATTTTATTTTCCATTATAAATTTCATTTAAACTCTTTTCTTTCAACAAAATACCTTCACTTGGTTTGAATATGAAAAAGAATCTGAAGACATCACAACAGATACTAGGTTTTTCTCTTCATGCCTATGAGTGAGAACAGCTGAAGTTTGGCCCAGGGCCTCCATCCTCTGGCCCTGGTCCACCCATGAGAGAGTCCTCACTCACTGCTGGGAAGCTGTGATATGTGCTGTACTTGGTCTGCCCAAGATCGTCAGTGGGATACAGCTCCACAGTGGTAACCTATACAATAGATATCATCTCTTGCTTCCTTTCTGCTCTGCTTTCTGGAACCATCTCCCAAACAAATTGCTTTCATAGAAACTATCATCTCAGGATCAGCTACTGGGGGAACCAAATTAAGCCAGGGAGAAAGGAGAAAGTCTTTCTCTCCAGTCCCTGTCCTTGTCCTTCCTCTGTCTAGAACTTACCTCCAATTAGAAAATTATATTCTTAGTTTCTTTCCAACTTTTTTTTGTTTTTAGTTTGGTGGTACTGCAGTTTGAACTCAGGGCTTCATGCTTGCTAGGCATGTGCTCTACCACTGAGCAACCCTGTCAGCTCTTTTTTATGTTGGTTATCTTCCAGATAGGGTCTCTCAAACTATTTGCCTGGGCTGGCTTGGAACTACAATTCTCCTGATCTCTGCCTCCTGAGTAGCTAGGATTACAGGCACAAGCCATTGGTGCCTGGCTCTTCTCAACTTTTTATTTTGTGGATTGTCAAGAAAATCTACATGTTTATTCCTTTCTGTTTATAGAAAGCAAAGCATACTGCACCTTGCTTCTTTTACTGACAGTACACTGAGAACCTGTTCCTTCCTTATATGGTGGTATAGTATGTACTGTATGTTACTGACCAGTTAGTCACCATCCTTTTGCCATTCCTTCCCCAGCACTCTCCATTTTATTCAATTGCTTGCAGAAGAACAAAGTTTAATCATTTTAACTACCTCTTCTGTCCATAAACCAATTCATCAAAATTCTCAAAACAGTTTTCCTTGTATAAACAAGTTATTTTATAACATATTATTTCTACAGCAATAGAAGTGAATACTATTCTCCTCCTGACTTGTGTTAAAAAAAAAAAAAGTCTAAGTAGCCTACACTCACTGATAAGGTGATACTGAAGTTGTAATAGAGAAAGCTCTAATGGCTTTTTTTTTCACAAGGAATTTCTCATCTTGCATTAAAATAATTGATTGTTTTAAAACCCGGGGATAGAACTATGTGTTTTTATGCTTGCACGTTGCCTTGTTAGTTTCAGCTTATGTGATATTTCATGTTGACATCACATTCCTAACTTGAGTTTATTGACTAGTTAACAGTTATCATCATTTAGTTAATTATATCAATATGCATTAAGTATTATCTCCATTTACAGATGAGGAAATTGACACTTAGAAAAGGCAAGTCACTTGCCATGAGCAGGCTGCCAGCAAGTGGTAAAGCCCACTACTGATGCACTTTAGTCTTGATGCTACTAGTCAAAGAACAAACTTCACTTCCAGCTTCCTGTCAGCTGCATCTGATGACTGTCTCCTAGTCAAGTAGCTGGTAGAATTATAAGCCATAATATAACTAGGGATATGACTATGTATGGATTCCTACATAACACTTTCCTGATAAGCAATAATCAATAATAAAAGTGCTTTTGATATCATACTTTACAAAGTTCATATGTTCTTATGGATATTACCATACCCTATTCCTTCTTGCTCACAAGAATGTCATCTCCTGCTGATAGATATTTCTTCCTGTATCAGATAAAGAAGCAGGGTTTAATTGGCAAGACTTGTTATCATAACCTGTCCTGTGGCCTGCCGAAGATGTTCCCTTTCCAAGACTTCCAATGTACCATTGACAGAATGAACTTAATTTTTAAAGAAATCAATGTAATCTCATTCAACTGTCTCTTCTAAAACCTGAAGTCCTCTACACTTTGGACTCATTTCAGGCTTTCCAACTACTTATATCCCCCAGAATTCCTAGAGATGACTGAGACAGAATCTAGTACTTTAACTGGAAAGGGAACTGGACCAAATTCCTCTACAGTTCATGTTAAGGAACCCCATACCATCAGTTTACTACCTCCCCTGGGCTTCCTGTTTGTTCGTTCTGTCTCATTGTGAAGACCATTTCTGATAGAGGAGACAAAAGACAAGCTGGCACCTGTAAGCTTGCTTTCTTACTGTTAAGAGCAAGGGATACACAATCAGCTTCTTCCTAGCAATTCCTCTTCATTTTAAGCTTTCACTAAAAGCTTTTTTAAAATCATTTTTATTAGCATCAATTAAACTGTACAAAGTAAGGAGTTTCATTGTGACATTTCCAAGCTTCTTTTAAAAACAATTCTTTTAGAACATTTGAAACAGATTATTTTAGGCTTTGGCCTTTCCTTATATTACTCTTATGTTCCGTGTCATTACTTGTTCAAGTTCTGTTTTGGTTTTTTTTTTGTTTCTTGTTTTTTGTTACTAACTCACTGCAGGTCATTCCTCCCAGACCCATTTCTTCTATTTGATTTCTTACATGAATTTCATGTCTAGGTGCTTCCATTTCTGGGGATATATTTTCTTTTGCGATTTCATGGAATTTTATGAATCGATTTCAGTAAACATAAACTTTTCTGTGGTCTAAGTTTATGATTTTTAAAATGTCTTAGAATTCTGGGAAGATAACATACAACAACTGCTTCAGGGTGGAGAGAAACATGACATCTTACAAAGAGCTCCTCCCCCTTTTACTTTGGTGTTTGTATCAAAACACTCATATATACAGAGTTTTAACATTTAATACTGTATGATCTAATTGTATGGAACTTGGATGACCTAAATTTGAAGTAGTGCAACACAAAAAAGAAGGCTATTTGAAATAATGTAAATTCTCTCAAATGTTAACATTTCTTTGGGGGCTGCAGTTTGAAAAAAGTAGACCCAGTGGGTTACAAATTGTACTTATGTTACTCCCATAATAGACTACCCAATTCCCTTTGCCACCATCATTTAAAATTTCATGGAATTTATGTGTGTCTTGAGTAATTATTGTACTTGATTTTAACATTCTAATATTCACTGTGATTTAAAAATCTTTTAATTTGTTATAGCAACTCACATACCTTCAGTTATCCTCACATCTATATATACACGTTTTAATTATTTCAAAAATTTCTGAAGCATCTGTCCCCCCATCTAATCCACCAACTCTTCATGGTACCAGAGACCTCTTTCCTCTGTATACATGGTGTCCTTTTCCTTGTTCTCTGGGCCACCAGGCACCTTTATATTGGTCTGTATGATGATTCCTGCTTAAAATGGCATTTGAATAACTGTTGTCTATATAACAATATTTGAAGATTAACTACCTGAAATCTACATAAAGTGGAGTACTTTTCCCTGAGACTAGGTTAGAAGATAAGGTACATGGTGAGAACATGTAGTTTTTCAAGGTAGCTGAACAAACATGTTTTATGCAGTTATTCAAAACCTGGGAGGATGGAGAATAAAGGATGGGGTGAATCTAATTAGGATATATTGTAAGCACACATGTAAATGTCACAATGTATTCCCCTTGCACAATTATTACATGCAAGTTAAAATACCCTTACAATTATGAAAAAGTGGGGGTTCCTTAAAAAACTAGAAATAGAACTATAATATTATCCAGCTATGCTACTTCTGCATATGTATCCAAAGGAAACAAAATCAGTATATTAAAGTGTACCTGTATTCCTATAGTGGCAATACAATAGTCGAGATATGGAATTGACCAAGGGAATGAAGAAAATATGGTATACACGCACAATGGAATATTATTCAGCCATAAAAAGAATAAAATCCTGTCATTTATAGTAATGTGAATGGGATTGGAGAACATTATGTTAAATGAAATAAGTCAGACAAGAAAGACAAATCTTGCATGTTCTCTGTAATATACAGAAGCTAAAGAAAAATGGATTTCACAGAAGTAGAGGGTAGACAGTGGTCACTCAGGTTAGGAACGGATACTATGAGTGGGGTAGAGAGAGATGGAGAATGACTACTAAAATGCAGACAGATGCAGGAGTAAGTTCTAATATTTTACAGCATAGTAGGATGAAAATAGTTTACAACAAGTTTATAAGGAACTGGAAAAGGATAACTAAAAGGCTCCTAACACAAAGAAATGATAAATATTTAAGAAGATAGAAATGTTAATTACCTTTATTTGATTACTCATTATATCATACATGTGTATCAAATGTTTATTCTACCCCTATAAATATGTACAATTTAAAACATTAAAAAAATTTGCCAAAGATATTAAGTATGAAAAGAAAGCTATTCAAAACTCAAGTAGAATTATCCTGCATCTTTGATGCAGGTGGGTGGATAAGCAGATTCTTAGTATGTTAAGCTGATGACAGAACCAAGTCCTCACTACCAGCACCTCACACCAGCTGTGAGGACCACGTAGATAGGAGCTCAGCTCTTAACCATCTAGAACCAGAATCTTTCACTTCAATAGTTAGTCTCTATAAATTCATTATAAGGCCACAGAAAAAGTTAAATCTACAAGCATAAATATGGGAAGGTCCCACACATTATTATCAGTTTAGGACAAATTGACATAAATAAATAGTAAAAGTACCTTAGTCATAGATTTCAGGAATATTAAGTAAGTCATGGAAAGTGCTGACTGTAGTACCATCACACAGTATGTGCTTGCTTTTGAATTACTTTTGTTTTTTGCTGGTACTGAGGTTTGAACTCAGAGCTGCGTTGCTTGCTAGGCAGGCATACTACCACGTGAACCACTCCAGCAGTAGTATGTGTTTGCTAAAGTTGGTTTTTATAAATATTATAATCATTTGCTCCATAAATATCCTAGCAATACATCACTGCATTCTGTAGAACCCCGTTCTAAGATACTGTTTTTTACTCAATGGTTACATATTCAGAAATTATTTTATTCTCCCCATCACTTCTTGATAATTCACATTGCACGTTTGTATACCAAGATACTATAATAATGTATATGCTAGTGCCTGAGTAGTTTTATGGTAAAAAATAAAAAGACAAAAATGCTCATTGCAATTAACATTGCATTGTCTAAACCTGATTGTATATAGAACACTTCGATTTTCCTAGAGCACTCTGTGTCAAACTATGGAAAATTACCTGGGACAATTATGGATCTAAGATAGACCTGAGGACAAACTTTTCTGTAAAAGCCTAGATAATAAGTATTTTAGCCTCCAAGGGCCAAGAGACAACACTGAGAAACTATTTTCAATGAAAGTCAAATAGCCATGCTTAAATTTTAACTTGAAATAAAAATAAAGGCAGTGGGCCACTTGCTAGCCACAGTCTGAGAGCCATGCCTGTTTCAAGAGATGGCATTGTTAAGAGACAAATAAAAGTTTTAACAGGTGCTTATCATTAATTAGAAAAAATAAGTGTACAGGAGACAAGAGAGATGCCTTTTTTGGTCAATGCTGTCACATGTTCTTCCCTTACCTAGACTCAAACATACATGATGATAAATAGTATACCACCTCCTTGTCAAATGATGAGCACCATTTCCCAGTGGGCCACAAGTAGGCTATAGAACCAGTGTCAACCCTTATTTATAGGCAACCCCAACCATGAATGAGAACTGATAGAAGACATAGTGCCTACTTGCCATCTTTTCCATTCTCCATGTATTGTGCTGTCAAGATGACTCAGTGTGACCAGATATGCTAAGGGTTAAGTATGGCTTGTCTCCTCTGAGACTCATGTTGAAGTCTAGTTGCCAATATGGAAGGAAAAGAGAGATTAATTCAGTCCTCACAAAACTAGGTAAGTTAATGCAAGAGTGGGTTGTTATAGAATGAGGGTATCTGGGTTGTTTTGTCTCTTCTGCAGGCCCTGCTTGACCTTTTGCTTTTCTGCCATGTTAAGTGGCAGCATGAAGCCACCATGATTTTAACTTCCAGATTCCAGAACCATGACCTATTTCTTTTAAAAATTACACAGTATCAGGTATTGTTTTAGTCACAGAAAATGGACTAAGACAAAGTCTTCACCTAATACAGTAGGAATCATCGCTTTACTTGACCTAAATGATCATAGCCTAAGATCACAAACATTTTTGCCACCTTACCATATTCTGGACTCATAGAAAACTAACAATCAACTAGAAACTTGACTCTTTCTTGCTATGGTTGCTGTGAAGCCACACCTTGACCTTCTCATTCTTTAGATGTAAGTATATAATATATTTATTCTAATATCAATGATTCAATCTACTAGTCATTTCATCCTAATAAAAATCTTTTGGACTCCATCTATTGCCTATTTCTTCCAACTTAATTCATTGGAATCAAATTATCTTCTCTTAGTATCCTTATCCTAGGTCAACATAATTAATAACAATGGTCTCATACATTATTTAGCATATGATTAGAAAGGTTTTTTCGTTTTGTTTTTGTTTTGCAATGCTGGCGATTGAACTCACAGTCTTGTCATGTCAGGTGAGTGCTCTACCAACCCAGAAAACATCTTCTTGATAATCAAAATAGCCATGTTGGAAATCATGCTCCCTCTTAGGTGTTGAGATAGTCATGATAACATTTATATTCATAGTCTATACAGTATCAAAAATATTAAATAAAAATGTTAAAAATACATTTTCTGTGCATATATAGGGATTATTTCTCTTAAAATCATGCCACTGACTTATTAAGTTAAGACATAAACAGAACTTAGAGATTGTTCCAGTACCTTTGAGTCTCAAGCACTGACTCTGGCCAGAAAGAGCTTCAAGCAGGAAGTATATACAAGGAAATTCTTGATTTTCAACTAAATCTCTTGACTGAGCAGTAGAATAACTGTCATCATAAAAGATAAAAAGAATGTACACACAATTGGGTTTCATAGTGCTAAACAGTAAAAAATGTGAGTTGCTGCTATAACACAGCTATAAGACGTTAAATACAATCACGAGAGAGCTTTGAAAAGTTACAGGTGTTACACAAACGTAAGGTGTCATTTTTAGTATGCATTTCCGTGCCTTATAGTGGGCAGTGTTACTCTACTTGTGTGTTTCTAGAACAGAGCTGGAAAGAAAAGACTCATTCTGGAGTCTTTATTACCTTCTGATTATATTTCCTCCATTCCTAGTGTTTTCCCCAAAATATAATTATTTCCTTTTATAGATGATTTTCTTGATGAAACACATAAGCATACATTTGATAAACTTTAATTTCTCACATTAATACAATGCTTTCAATGCAGAAGTCTTACTTGGATATATTCTTATGCGGGGGTCAGCAAATGTTTTCTGTAATGTGCCAGATAATAAATATTTTAGACTTGACAAGCCAAGAGGCAATGTCTTCAACACTTTGAGCAAACGTTTTCATGACATGCTAATGGTCATTTTTTACATTCTCTATTTAAATATGTAAAAAAAAAATTCCTGGAGAATGAGAGTGTCAAGTACACAGACGTGGTGTAAAGGATTTGAGGGCATCTGGAGAAGGCATGGATTATGTTCAAGACACCTGTTAATAACTTTCTTTTCCGCTCAAACTTCTCAGAGTGGAGGCTGTTGGCTCACAATTCAAAACCATAATTGACATGCCACTCAAGAGAAGAAAATCATCTTTTTAAACCTTAAAATAATAGTTCAAAGTCATTCATCTTTTAAAACATAGAGGGATTCTTAAGATGTTGCAGAAAAGCTCAATTTTTATAAAACAAGTCAAGTTTTAAATGTATTAAGGGAAATTCAGTATTGAAAGAAAAACTTGTGAAATATTGAGTAAAGTGAAGACTCTTTCTATAAATATTCAAACATATCAGTTTTGTCAATACATATTTCTATAACCCTGCTATTATCATCAACAAATATGTTACAAGTGCCTCTCAGTTTCTGGAGCACTGTTCTTGGAACTATAAAAAAGTTAAAGATATGCCTCCTGCTTTCAAGGGTTCATACTTCTGTGGGAATGTTTGGCTAAGCCATTTAACAACTCTGAGCCTTTGCTTCCTTTTCTGTGACACATAGATGACAATGCTAATACAGGTCTGCTATGGAGGTCAAGATGTAACATATGTAAATGTTACATAATGCTTAGACGAATACAATGATATTAAGAAATACATAGGGATATGTTCATATAAGAAGTACCACAGTTGTTTTAAGAGGGAGGCAGTTAATGGACTATATAACAGAGGGGACAAACTTGCTTAAAATATACTGTATGCATATACAGAATTTTCACCTAACCCTCTTGTACTATTAATGAATCTTATTTTTTTTAAAGAAGTTTTACAGGAATTCCAAGTTGGGGGGTGGTGGAATCAAGTCTGTGGAATCTTTGGAGAGTTAGTGGCAGGTATACTCCTCTTGAAGATACAGGTGCATTAAAGAATTATCAGTGAATTCCAGGAAACTCTTGAGCAGTTTGTAAACCTTCAAGGCGATTAGCTGGACCTTTTCAACTCAACCAAGAGACCTGCAGTGATGGCTTGGCAAGTAGTCAGCATTCGCGTTGCTGAAGCTTCTTGATTATATTTTAAATGTAGTAAGTGCTGTAATTTCCATTAGTTTCTTGTGAGCCCCTTTAACTAAATCAGTAGGAAGTCTATAGAACTCAAAAATAATAACAGTCTCTATAAAAATACCTATCAATCCCACAGCTAGTTTGAATGCAGACAGTTGCTTTATGGACTGCTGATCTCCAAAACTAACTCAACAAACCTCTGTATTTTTTTTTCCTTTTGGATATAATCCTTTGTCTACTGATATTTGAAATGTGTTTATATTAATTTTATCCTTATTTGTTTTTCAATCTATTCTTAGTGTAGAAGGATGTCAGGAATTTAAATACTCCTCTACTTTTATGTTCAGTCAAACATTGAAATAACTTCAAGTTAAGATATAATACTGATATTCTGAGGTTGTCCATATACCCTCAGAGAGGGTGTTACACATTCCTTTTTGGAGGATTAAAAATATATATTTGATTTTATTTGTTCTCTCTTTGTCACTACATTTCAACCCAAGCTTCACTTTACTTTGACCAAGATTCACTTTACTTTAAAAAGTATAGTCTGCTCTAAATTTCATTAATAAGAAATCAGCATATTACTTAAGTGTTATATGAAGGCAGAAAATAGAATTTACATGGTATGCCACCTTGAGAAACACACCACATACTATCCATTGAGTAGTTTTTCATCTCATAAAATGTCATCCCACAGCTGCTGCATGCTTCCCTCCTTTCTACAGATAAGAAATAAAAGACTAATCCATCTTTTTAGAAAACAGTAACAATGGTGAAAGAGATTCAGTTTCTAAGATAGAACTATATTGAAGAGTATAGTTAAGAATTTAAAAAAATGGGAAGGACATAGAAAAGAGAGGGGTACAAATATTTTCATGTTAGATGGTGAGGTACCAAGAGTAGTTGATAGGCCTAAAATGACAACTTAAACACATTATTTGAAGGTATAAACTTCTTCAGAAGTCCAAAAGAACTATCAAACATTGGGAGTCAGTGGGGACATAATTTGGAAGGGTACAATAAATTAGGTAAACTTCTCACTTGGCATGGCTCATATTTTATTGTCAAATTTGAGAAATGAGATACAGCAATTCAACATGTCATTCAGCTTTAGAGGCAGTCACTCCAAAAACCTTGAGGAAGCCATCAAAAGTGAATTCTTCAGGTAGTAAGACCAAAGGTATTGAGAACTATGGTAGCCATCTGTGTTTTCACGATAAGCTCTTCATTCCATTTCAGTTATTAAGAAATATGTGTCTGGAATCAACTTTATTAAAATTTCATAAAGGAAAAAAGTATCAAACTATTTTTGTCATCAATTTTTTAAAATTAAAAAAATTATTTTTATTGTTTTTACATTTACTTACATGTGTATACATTATTTGGGCCACCTCTCCCCCCACCTCCAGGCAGAACCTGTTCTACCCTCTTGTTCTCCGATTTTGTTGAAGAAAAAATATATCAGATAAAAAGAAAAACAGCATTTTTGCTAGTTTGAGATGAAGATAGATATACAGGAAGATTCCTTTTAGTAGATTTTATGCTTCTTGTATTGGATGAGTCTTACCTTAAAATATAGATTTTTAAAATTTTATTATAATGAAATACATATTTCAAAGCTAAATCTAGATGCTACCATGGATAAGCAGATCCAGATATAGATGTTTGAGTATCAAATACTGGACAAACAATAGTCAGAGGAATATTTTATTTATCCAATATTTTTCAGCATGAATTAGATCTTTTAAAAGTATTCAGTTTCACATTTGTACATGGAAACAATACTAGGAATCTCTCTGTATAGCTACCCTTAACTCAATGAGCAAAAACACTTTGTCTTTCTTATTATGTTTATGTCTTCTCTTCAACAAAATTAGAGATAAGGGCAGAACAGATTCTGCCTGGAAGCGAGGGGGGATGGGGAGAGATGGTAGGAGCGGGGGACGGGGTAGAAATGACCCAAACAATGTATGCACATGTGAATAAATGAATAATAATAATAAAAAAACAGTAGCAGAGCTAGCAATGCACTCTGAAAATTTGCCTCCAATAATAAAAAATACACATACAACACTCAAGTTATTCATTGTAGCATTGTTTGTAATTACAAAATAATGAAAACAACCCAAGTGCCTGTTCGTAGGAGAGTGGTTATAAAAACTACACTATGTATATACAATGGAGTGCAACACAAATGCTTATAAAAAGAATGAGGAAAATCTCTGCAAGTGGATATGGAGTGATTTCCATGCTGTTAAATGAAAGTGCAAAGTATAAAAGAATGTCTCTAAGATGCTACCCTATCTGTAAGAAAGAGGATGTAAAAGGATGCCCACCCATTTACTCATTTGTACAAAAGAAATAAAGAAGGATAAATCACAAATTAAGGAAATTGATTACCTACTGGGGGTCCAGTGTAAATTTTCTATAATTCTAAATTTAGTTTAAAAAAATTAAAAAAAAAAAGAATTCAGTTTCAAAGATCCAGTAAAAGGGCATCACTTGAGAATCAGTGTTCTAAATATTCACTGCAGGGTACATCCCAGCTAAAAATAGTGGCTCTTCACTTTATCACTACGCTGTCCCTATGGGTGGCTGGCTATGGGGTCTCTGCTTGCTTTCTTTCCTTTCCCTACGGCCTTTGCTGGTCTACTGGGAAGTCCTTGCTCTCATTGCTTGCTTGTTCTATTGCTTCTTTTTTTAAAAGCTCAATGACTCTTTCTCTATTTATCACCCATGCAATAGTGTCAGGACATATTTTAAATTATGTGTGATATATGGTGAAAAATTTGCCGTTCCTTGCTTTCAATTAAAAAGTAGATTAACTTACTGTTTTTGTATTTCTGTTATTAAAAGAAGGAACAAATAAAAGAGGTAATAAAAAAAGAGACAGGATAGGAAGAAGGAAGAAAGCAGAGAAACAACTGAGTTGCTTTTGATGTAAGTAGCTTTTATATCATTTTGCCCATGGTCCTCATTGGCCTTGGTGGAAAAGAACTACCAAAACTCTGGTGGAGGGGACTTTGTTGAATTCTAGGGGGATGAAAATTTTGACAAAGATATTCAATCATATAGTCAATGAAAAACTATTGTATGTGACCTAAATTCTCCTTTCTTAAAGTTGGGGCAACATGAAAATTCGAATTGAAAAATTAAGAGATATAGATAAGCAAATCATCCCCAACATCAGGCAAGCTGACTCCATCTTTTGATGAGTTTCTAGAAGTATTGCTATCCTTTCCAGAAAATACATTTTAATATACTTCCAAATATATTTAGTGTGTATCCAAATCTGGTTATCCCTGTTAACATCCAGATTTAACAGTAAAGTATATATTTTGTTATATTAAAAATAAAAATGATCTGCATTTTAGGGTAGGGCCCCCCCAACAAAAAAGTATAAAAGTTAATAATTTTAAAAATGGATGTTAAAAATACATATTCTGAAATGCGACAGTGTGAACACAGACATAGAACTGACAGAAACTTTACGGACAGCAGTGTCACTTGTTATACATGAAGAGTCAGAAGTCCAGTAACAGTTAAATACATATTGTGTTACAGCTCAGTATCAGAGAGGCAACCAAGAAAAGACGTTCAGAATGTATCGAACCACACACTTAAATATGGGTACACTGTGTTTGATATAAATCAGAGCTTAACAGAGTTCATTAGAAATTAACGCCCACTCTTTTGCTTACAGGTGTATGATGTCTCTGCTTAATCAGCATGACATTCATTATCTGTTCATTTAATACCTATGCCTATTGATTACCTAATGTATATCAGGGACTGCTAGGCACTGGGAATAAATGTTGGGCAAAGGAAAATAATGTTCCTGCCCATATGGCACTTAAAGGCTATTGGGAAAGAGGCATTTATTGAAGATTCACACCAAATAAAACCAGCAAAGACATGTTCTGAGAAATGTAGCATTAGGCAGTTTTGTCCTTGTACTAAACGTCATAGAACACACTTATGCAAACTCAGATGGTATAACCTACTGTATAAGTAGGCTAGATGGTATAGTCATGTAGCATAGCCTATTGCTCCTAGAGCCATGATGAAAAAAACAACATGACTGAATCATGGACAAGGGAAAATGATGCAATGAGGAGATATGAACACCAGGTCACAAAGGTGCTGCTGGCATATGGAACTTTGTTTACAGTAAACATTTTGTTGTAAGTAGAAGGAGCATGTTCTAAAATGATGATAAAAAGCATAGCATAGTAAGTACAGATGTCAGTAATGTAGTCATCTATTATCATTAGCAAGTAAGTCCGCACAGCATTGCATTGCTATACTTGTACCAACTTCCAGTGTAACAGATTTCTTTATATCACGTCACCATAGACAGGTGAGTAATGCATTGCACTATGATGTTACAAAAGGTGATAGGAATTTTTCAGCTCTTATGGAAACACCGTTCTATACGTGGTCATTAGACACATGACTGAAATAACTCATGTGCTGACAGCTACCATGGAGGGAGGTGGTGTTGTGCCTGCAGCATGCAATATGGGCTTTTTTTTTTTTTTTTTTGTATAGCAATATGGGCTTTTAATGCAGTCATGGAGGTCAGGGAGCTGTCCTTAGAGAAGGAAAAATTGAATAGAGATCTCAAGTAATACCAAAAGTTTAAAAGCACCCCAGGCTGGGGCAGTGGAGTCACAAGGGGTAGGAAACATGTTCCAGGCAGTAAGGAACATGCCCAGAAGCCCTGTATAGGTGGAGATGAACACTTAGAAAGGGAAAAAGACAGGTGGCAGGATGCCAAAGGGTAATGAGTGACATGGTAGACAAACTTTTATTAACTCAATTGAGAAAAACTAAGTTAGCCAATGTTGCGTTGAGACTATACAATTGCAGAGATCGAAGAACTCCCAGACATCATTACTTACACTTGGCATATTTGCCTAAAAAAGCTAAATTGAGTTAATTCACTGATAGTCTATGTCAAGGATGCCAAAAGAGACAGTAAACTGATCTGACTTATTTTAAATAAGTTCTTTTCAATCTGATCAGAGGTAGAGAAGTGCCCCGTAAAGAAGAACACTTCTCTAATGGCAGTTGTTGGATTGCATTCATCACTTATTTGAGAAAACTTCTGTGACTTAAATGGTAAGCTTTGACTGATTGCATTTTTTACATAAATGAAAAACTTATAAACACCAATAACTAGTAACTCTACTTCATAATACAACTAGCTAAATAAAAGACATTGAGGTTGTCATGGTGGCACACATCTATAATCCCAGGACTCAGGAGGCTGAAGCAGGGAGATCACTAGTTTCAGGTCACCCTAGGTTACACAGCAAGACTTGATTTCAAAAAGAAAAGAAAAGAAAAGGAAAGGAAAGGGAAGGGGAGGGAAGGGAAGGGAAGGGAAGAAAAAGTTGAATTAATACTGGACATACTTGTCTAGGTGTTGGACTAAAATTTTCACTCCATGAACAGTGGAGCTATACTATTGCATAACTTGAATGACTTAGATTCAGAAATTCCTCTTTGGCCCAGGTGAAGTGGCTCAAGCCTGTAGTCCTAGCTACCTGGGATGCAGAGATAGGGAAGATCATGGTTTGAGGCTAGCCCAGGCAAAATGTTTCTAAGACTTCCTTTCAACCAATAAAAACTGGGCACGGTACTGTATACCTGCTAATCCCAGCTATGCGGGAAGTTAAATAGAACAATCACAGGCTAGGCTGGCCTGGGTGTAAACACAAGACCCTATTTCAAAAATAATCCAAGCAAAAAGAGCTGGAGGTTTGGCTCCAGCTGTAGAGCACCTGCCTAGCAAGTGTAAAACCCTATGTTCAAATTCCAGCACTGCTAAAAAATAAAAAAATAAAAGAAATTCCAATGTGGGAAGTAAGAGTTGGAAAATGCAAAACCTGCCTGGGGTTAAGATTTTGAGTCTGCAGCTTGAACAATCCAGTTGCTACACCTGCTTGTGCCATATTTTAGCTCTGTCTTTGGACAAATACACTTAACACTTTCGGTTCCTAATCTGGATGTTAAGACATAACAATTCCATTATTATTGACTGCTTTAAAACAAAGTAAGGTAGTATTTCCTATTGTAAAGATTGACACTAAAAATTTAGCTGTGTTGTCAGAAATAGCTCTTAAGAACCAACAAAATCCAATAAGAAGTGGGGTGTTAGCATTGCCTAACAAAACCATCAATTTCAACAGCAACCGAAGTTGTAATCTGTGTGGATATAATGTGCTAATTCACAAAAGAACATTTGTGCACCTGATTCTACCTAATCAATTCTCTTGATGAAAATTAAGGATTCAAGGGGGCAAAAAACCCCACCTCTTCTAGGAAGGGGATAGTCCCTTACCCAGCTCTAAAGGCTAGTGAGTTCTCCAGGCCAGGTGGTAATTTGTTGGGTCTAGTTTATGATGACTGTTTTAATGAAGCTGAGTGCATATAATAGATCATTGTCTTCTATTTTTCTACACTAGAATGCCCTTAGAACAAGATGTTTTATTTTCACAGTAATTTAATCATTAAATGTTATTAAATAGGGGTTATTAAATAGGGGCTATAAATAGGCGTTCTTCAGCACCTCAAAGTTGAGTATTCTCTTTCTGGCTGCTACTGATTCCTGTTTTCGTTGTGACCTTGGGTTTAGTTATTTAGCTACTCTATACTCTAACTTTTTATGCAAAATGAGAAAAATGCCATTTTTATGAGCAGGCTGTAAATTCCTAACTAATGCTTAAAGCATGCTTTAGTTCCTTTCATCTGAGAAAATTAAAGTAAATGAAAATATTTCATTATTAATAATCTAATTCCCTCTGAATCCTTGATTAATACCATTTTAATATATGAGATTTTCAAAATTGGATCATATTCTATATAAATTTTTGAAGGTGGGAGCTATATACAAATAGATAAATTTGAGTTAAAACCAATCTTCCTTAACAAGATCTAAAATGGACATAATACAGCTTTATTAAACATAAAATAGCAGATTCTGGTACAACCTACCTTCAGAAACTACTACAATACTGCCACTTTGAACATTTTACTTTCATTAGTAGTGAGCTAATCATTTCACAGTTTTTACATTTTCAATAATGTGAAGCGTCAGACAACCTTTGAATCTTTTCAGTCTATGCTGAGCTTGTGTTGAGTGTGTTTTGCACACCTTGTGGAAACGCACTTGGAAACAGAATGTCAGTTTGGGATTGGTATGGATTTTTCTTCTGAGTGTTCTGGGAGGTATTTCTAACTCTACACTATTTTCCATTAAGCTCTGTGCTGGTTTTCAATCCTACAGCAATTTCACATGAAAATATACTTCCAGGCAATCTTAATAGACAGTCATTTCAATTAGATCCCATTTTGTTACTTTCAACTTTTTATACATCCTTCTATTAGACTTGAAAACTTCCTATACTCTATAGCATATTCTGAAGGAAGGGTTTGAAAGTGCTAAAATGAATGTCAAGAATGTTATAAAGTTCTACCACTGAACTCTGTATTACCTTCCCCTTTCATATTTTTCAGTTACGATGCACACAGCTGCTCATGCCATGTAATCAACTGATTGTTACACAAGCATTTTCTAAAGCTATGACAATCTCGAATTTATGAGGTCAAGAAGTGCAGACTTAATCCATTCAATAGCTGCAATTTATCGTCTGATTATAATTGTATACACAAACACAGAAATGATTTAGATGACACAGTGTAAAGATGAAATCCGTTTATTTTAAAAGGGTTTCTAACCTTTAAGATATGTTGCCATGAATACCTTTCCATGTCCGCTTTCAACAACACAATTATTGTTTTATTGATCAGGGTTTTATTATGGATTTGACACTTATATTTCATGCTAATCGAAAAAGGTATAATTTTTCTGCACAATTTTAACAAGAATATGACTGTAATTAATTACATCACTATTATGTTTTCAGTGTCTAGAAAGAAGTGCTTAATTTATCACACATGTCTTCTACAGCATATGGAAACCTCTTTTAAAAAGACAAGGTGCATGCTCCTTCCAGAGATGATAGGATGTGACATAGGGACTATATTTATAGATTTCTGTTGCCATGCTGACCTGGTTTTATAGTGACAGCTCTTCTGGAATGGGATGGTACATTAGCAAACTTAACTAGCCTGGGTGGCACCTGATGCTACTATCCTCTGGTCTTAGAACGCTAATTAGTGGTCATCCCTAATGTCTTCATAGATCAAGAAAACAACCTGCAGACAGGGCCAAAGTGGTGTGGTTGAATAACACAGCAATATATATTTCAGATTTGTTTCTCAACTGCAGATTTTAACAAATGATTACATGTCACTGCCAACTTGCTTGACTGTCTATGGGGGTTTTGTTCATTTGACACTTTTATACGATATCAGTGAGTATAAGGTTGGTGATACTCTATAACACACATATGTATGTATGTATACTGACATTCAGCTTCAGATCACTGTCAATGACCTTTTTTACTATTTTAAAATATCATGACTCTATTACCAAAGAAAATTGGAACCTTTGTATATAGTGGTATAATTTGTTCCAAACATAATCTTTAAAATAATTTATATCACATGCTAATGAAGCCAAGTTTTTTCTTGTTCAATTTTTATACTTTGTTCAATAATAAGCTTATTAAATCACATAAATTTACATTTCAATTTCCATATTACCTGCATATGTGAATTATGTTTCATTATATACTGTATTCATACCTTTTCTATTATATTACTCCATAAATTTTAATTAATACATATAATTTGCCACATTTAATATTCAGACACCTGATGTTGTGTTTTCTAAAAATTATTACATATCATAGGTTTGATCTATCTATATATTTTTCCTAAAATTTCAGTATGATGCTGATTATTTCAGTCTATTAGAAAAGTTTGATTTAAGAATCTAAATGGAAACATTAAATATTTAAAATAATTATAAATATGAAATTCTATACTGAACACTGTAGAATTGTGAAAAAGTATATAATATATTATAAGATGGGAAATGAAGTAAAATCAATAGTTGAATTGGTAGTGTGTTCTACTGTAATTAAATAGCCACAGTCCTGCTATACTGTTTTAAATAGCACACTCCCAGTGGAAAAACACAGACTGAGGTTTTTCTTCACTCTTTGAAAGAATTCAATTAATATTATTATAATCAATATATTTTTTATCTTTAATAGAATGATGAGGGAGTAACATCACAGATAAATATAAGCATTTCCTAGTAATTCACATGGAAAAAGACAACCTTTATGTACTCTCACCACATGTTACCTTAACAATACTCAGATTTTAGACTTTTGCTCAGTTTGTGAATGGTCCTATTTGAATCTTTTCATTATCTAAATTGCTGCTCTTGTGTGAGGTCTGAGATTACTTGAATCTTTGGATATATTAAACTTTTCTTTCCACTTCACTATTACCTTTCTAGTTTTAAATCTGCTGTGTTTTGAAAACATTAGAAATATACCACTGAATGGAAGGATTTGTGAAATGTTAATGGTTTCATTCATTGATTCAGTTAACAATATTTAGCAAGCACCCACTATGTTCCTGGCACTTTACTAAGTTCTTGCAATACACCAGTGAACAAAACACATACAGATCCCTTTGTTGTAGAATTTGTATCCTAGAAGAGGAAAGATGGACAATTAACATATGGTGAGTAAACCACATAGTAGGCCAGAAAGTGAGAAAACTATAGAAAAATAAAAGACAGGCTGAGGATGGAGAATAGCTGGGGAGGTGAAAATTTTAAATATGTATTTTGTATAGCTTATTTAGAAGGTGTCACCTGAAGGAAAATCTACTGAGGTGAAGAGGGAGCTATTTGGAACCTTGGAAGATGATGCTCCATATTCCCAAGGAAACAGTGTAAGGAAAATGTGGAAGCAGGTCTGATGAGGACATGATTCAGCAAGTGCTGAGACTTGAGTCAAAATGGGGTGGAAGAGGAGGAAGGGGAGGAGAAAAGAAGAAGGAGGAGAAGGAGAAAAAAAGAAGGAGGAGGAGGACAAAGAGGAGGAGGAGGAGGAAGGCTATATAAGTTGGCTTTAATATAACAATTTCAAATTGTTTATACTGAACTAAATGCTTTTTTATGTGAAACTAATTAGAAATCAGAAATTAAAGGAGGGTGGTTATGAAAGAGTAACCTAGATGGGTGAGTTGGATCAAAGTATATTATATGTAAGTTGTAAATACTACAATGAAACCTCTTTGTACAATTAACTTATGCTAATGAAAATAAACACAAAATCAGAAACTAGTTAGGATTAACTCTCCTATTTCTAGTTTAAAATCAAATTCTGGAGAAATGCCTTCCTTAAAATCCTAATTTAACTTTTTCAAATTTAACGTGTTCAAGGTACATTGTACACATCTATGGAATTATCACAATTAACCCCCCTTGTACTATTAGTGTATACTAATTAAAAAAACTGTGGAAGAAGACTAACTTATATAAAACCTGCTAATAACTTTTACAAAATCTAATTTACAATAACAGCCTTCTGTTGTTGTTTTTCCTAGTCTACATTGCTCCCAAATCATTCTTTTTTTCATTATTTGCCAAGAAAACCACTGTTATCTAACTATTGCATTAATAACAACTTTTTCCTTCCTTCATCAAATATTTTGAGTACATACTGTACTCCAAATATTGTGTTGAGCTGTCACATGGTAACATGTCAGGATTTGAACATAAACACTTCTTTTTCCTTAACATTTTATCCTAGTTTACCCAAGAAGATTTTCCCTCAGGTCTTCTATTTGTAGCATGAGCCCTTTCAACTGCACACAAAGCATTCCTTAAGGACTCACATCCTGAAACAAATTGCAGCAAAAAACAGTTCCTGCCCTTATTCTCCAGTTTAGGAATCAAACATAAATCTCACCATCATACAAAGAAGGAGGAATAAACACCAAGATGAGCCCTGTGCCTCAAGCATCAGTTCTAAGGTAATGCAACATTTCCATTCTCAGACTCTATATCTGCAGCATGAGCCCTTTCAACCCCACACCAACCATTTCTTGAGGACTCACATCTTGAAACAAATTGCAGCAGAAAATGGAGCATTTGATTGCTGTATGAAAATGCCCTCATGAAGACTACAAAAATTACTGGAAAAAATGAGGTAGGGGCATAACACTCCAAACAATCCCCCCATACACACAGACATGTGTATGTTATAGAAAGGAACCTAATATAAACAGTACAGAGTTTTCTAATGAGAAAAAACTTAAGTTTGCTTGTGTGAGTGTGAGTCAGAAGGGTGGCAGTTGTTGAGTTCTGGTGAAGTGATAGAAAAAGGTATCTGAAATTGGATGGAAAGTGATTAATTGGATGAGGATGGGTGTATAGCACACCTGCTGAGTTAAGCAGCTACTTCAGATGCACTTTTGAGTGCACTTTTTGTATCCTTACATGGCTCTGTGCAGCTGGGTACATTGTCCAGTCTTTACCTAGTGCTTCTTGCAGATAAAATTACACATAAGCAAATGACAGCTTTGCATCCTGTCCAAAATGTGCTCTAGTAGATCACTCATGTCAGAAGAAATCACACATTCAAAACAACTATCAGAATAGAACTGCATCTGCATTGGCTTTGAACCTCAGACCTGTGCAAGCCTCGCCCAGACAACTGATTTTTAAAAGGCTCGGATAAACACCTTCAGGGATGATTCAGGCTCAGTAGCAGGCTTACCTGAGGAATGGCACATTAGGCTGATTAGAAAATAGCATCCTTACTTCTTGGGGTGCTGTCTACTGAGTGCAGGGTAGGCTGGCTTTCAGTGCTCCTCATCTCAGCCAGGCTGATGGAGAACTATGGTAAACTATGAAGGAAAAAAGACACTGAAGGAAAAATGCACTGAATTGATAGTTTAATGTCAATGTTCTCTTTCTTTTCTACTGCTGTAAATGTTTGTCAAAATATAAAATAATTCATTCTGAATCTTTTTTTTTTCAGCATTGAGGGTTGGACCTAAGTTCATTGGGGGTTTGTGCATGCTAGGTTCTCCCACTGAACTACATTCCTAGCCCTTGTTCTGCATGGTTTTTTTAAAACATTCCAAACTATTTACTATTAATTGATCATCTCGTGATGAACAAGAATCTAAATCACTAAAAAGAAGCCTAGACAGGATACAAACTATGAAAGAAAAAAGTATCAATGGAACTTCATCAAAAATTAAATTTCAGCTCATCAAGAGAGAGCTGAATGGAAAAATCATTACCTTATCAAAATACTAATGACACCTTCAAAGAACTAGAAAATAATCTTAAACTCATATGGAAACACAAAAGACCTCAAATAGTCACACAATCTTGAGCAAAAGAAAAACAATGCTGGAGTCATCATAATACCTGGTTTTCAGACATACTAAAGAGCTACAGCAATCAAACAGCTGGTGTTGTCATAAAAACAGATACATTGACCAATGGAACAGAAGATGGATCCCAGGAAAAATTTCTGTGTGTCTACAGTCAGCTGATTTGACAAAGATGCCAAAAACATTCATTGGGAGGATTCCAAGATGGTGGCTAGAGGGAGGAAGCAGAAAGGGATCCTCCTATAGTGAAATCTTGGGAGAGATGCTGGAGACACACTTTGCAGGCATAATCACTGAGAAAAGGCATAACTTTGACCCCTCCACACCCCCAGCCAGGGCAGAGAATCTCCACTTCATGTTAAACGGAGAAACCAGGAGGGCCCCCGGGCCGCCAGTCACCGGCGCCCAGATGGCTTGGGAAGACACAGACAAGGTGAGCTTCATGGTACCGTGGTACTTCCACAGACAAGCCTGGGCCAGAGCAGCATAGCCCCCTGGACAGACTGACCTCCACCCAGGGAAAAAAGAGAAACTGAGTAATAAGCAATAAGAACAATAAAGACACACAGGAAAGAGGATGGGGCGCACTGAGCGCCAAAGATTAGGGGAAGGGAATCCTTCCTGGGACTGTAAATAAACAAGCTGGGCAGGCTGGAGAGGTTCTGGCAGGAGCGGGGGCGCGTGCCCAGCAACCAGGAGTGGGAAAGCTTGTGAGAGTGGTGGAGGGAGGAAAACTCCACAGGAGAGGGGGGAAGACCCACCTCCCACATGAACTGTAAATAAACACGCAGGCCTGACAATGCGGGTGCAGTGTCACCTTTCCTAGTGCTTGGAAAGGGGAAAGCTTGTAGCAGAGGCTCACACACAGGAGAAATCTGAGCAAACAAAGCCTGCAGGGTCAGGTGAGTGCTAAGCTCACCCCAGAGATCTGCATAAATAATGCTTCCAGCAACAGCAGGCTGACAGCAGCAGGCAGGCAAGCCATAGCCACAGATACCATTCTCAGAACTGTCTCCAGACTCTTTTTTTTTTTTCCCTTTGTCTCCCTACCTTTGATGAGAGAACAACCGAATTACACCTGCAAGCTGAAAAACTTACTGAAACTGTATTGCATTTGAACTTGGGACACTTGGTGGGGTTTTTCTTGTGCATGTGTGTGTAGTTTTGTTCTTCTTTATGCATCCCCTTTGATGAGACAACTACAGAACAACATCTGAGGCACCATCTCCAGGATTGGAGACTGAGATTTCACTGCATTTGAACTTGGAGGTTTTTTGGTTTTCATTTTATTTTAATACATTTTTATAAGTAGATTTTTCTTTCATTTACTTATTTTTTATTTTTATTCTTACCTTTTTTTTTATTTTTGATTTTCAATCCTCTCTCTGTCTCTCTAATGTCTGTTCAGCTTACTGTTGATTAGTACACTAAAGCTCCCTGTTTATACCTTTGAAATCTTCTTGTCTGACATCTTGTTCTGTTTTCTCCCTCCAGTCTGTGTATTTATTTTTCCCATTTCTTTAACTTCTTGCTTTCCATCTCAGCTCACCCTTCCATTCTAAATATTACCGTTGTTATTATTATAAGCTAGAAAATACTTAATTGCACACAGTACAGGGACAGTAACAACACCAAAGACAATGACAGGAAGACAGAAAAAACAGGGAAACCAGTTTCCCCAGAGCAAAATATTAGTATAGGAACCAGAGGGGAATGAAGAAAACAGGTACTCAGATCCAGACTCCAACAAAATGAAGATAAACTATGCCAAAGGACCCAATGAAGTCCACAAGAATAATTTAAAAGAAGACATACTACAGGTACTCAATGAGAATTTTATAGAGATGATACTGGATAGGGTCAACCAAAATGTATAGGAGACACTCAAGAAATTCCAAGACAACAAAAATAGAGAATTTGAAAAAACAAAAGAAGAAATAAAGGAAACCATAGAAGCACTGTATAAACACCAAAGTGAAAGAGAGAACACGATGAATAAACAGATAAATGAACTCAGGACAAAAATAGACAACATTAAAGAGGAAAACAGCCAGGATATGGAATCCCTCAGAAAAAAGAATGAAACAGAACTCCAAAACAAAACAGAAGGCCAATCCAGCAGAATAGAACAAACAGAAGACAGAATCTCAGAACTTGAAGATGAAATGGTAATTAAAGGAAAAACCAAAGAACTATTAATTAAACAACTCAAGACCTGTGAAAAGAAAATGCAAGCACTCACTGACTCCATCAAAAGACCAAACTTGAGAATCATGGGCATCGAAGAAGGAGAAGAGGTGCAAGCGAAGGGAATGCGTAATATATTTAACAAAATAATAACGGAAAATTTCCCAAATCTAGAGAAAGATATTCCCATACAGAAGCAAGAGGCCTCCAGGACACCAAACAGACCAGATCAAAATAGAACTACCCCACGACATATCATCATTAAAACAACAAGTTCAGAAACTAAGGAAAGAATGTTGAAGGCTGTAAGAGAGAAAAAACAAGTAACATACAAAGGTAAACCCATCAAAATCACCGCAGACTTCTCAACAGAAACATTAAAAGCAAGAAGAGCGTGGGGTGAGATCTTCTGGGCACTGAATGAAAATAACTTCAACCCCAGGATACTCTACCAAGCAAAACTATCATTCAAAATAGATGGAGCAATAAAAGCCTTCCATGATAAGCAGAAACTAAAACAATATGTGACCACAAAGCCACCACTACAAAAGATTCTGCAAGGTATTCTGCACACAGAAAGTGAAACCCAACTTAACCATGAAAAGACAGGCAGCACCAAACCACAGGAAAAGAAAAGGCAAGACAGTAGAGAGTACCTCAACCTAGGTACACACAATCAAACCTTCAAACAACTAAGACAACTAAATGACAGGAATCACCACATACCTATCAGTACTAACGCTTAATGTTAATGGACTTAATTCACCCATCAAAAGGCACTGCTTGACAAAATGGATTAAAAAGGAAGATCCAACAATTTGTTGCTTACAGGAGACCCATCTCACTGACAGAAATAAGCACAGGCTTAGGATGAAAGGCTGGAAGAAGATTTACCAAGCCAATGGCCCCCGAAAACAGGCAGGAGTAGCAATACTTATCTCTGACAAAGTAGACTTCAAACCTACATTGATCAAATGAGATAAAGAAGGACATTCCATACTAATAAAAGGGGAAATAGACCAAAAGGAAATAATAATTATCAACCTGTATGCACCCAATTTCATCAAACATACCCTGAAAGACCTAAAAGCATATATAAACGCCAACACGGTGGTTGTGGGAGACTTTAACACCCCATTATCATCAATAGATAGGCCATCCAAAAAGTCAATAAAGAAATCCAAGATCTAAAATATGCAATAGATCAAATGGACCTAGTTGATGTCTACAGAACATTTCATCCAACCTCTACACAATATACATTCTTCTCAGCAACCCATGGAACCTTCTCCAAAATAGATCATATCCTAGGGCACAAAGCAAGTCTCAGCAAATATAAGAAAATAGAAATTATACCATACATACTATCTGATCACAATGCAGTAAAAGTAGAACTCAACAACAAAAGTAAAGACAAAAAATATGCAAACAGCTGGAAACTAAATAACTCATTATTTAATGAAGAATGGAATATCGATGAAATAAAAGAGGAAATTGAAAAGTTCCTGGAAGTCAATGAAAATGAAAACACAACCTACTGGAACCTACGGGACACAGCAAAGGCAGTCCTGAGAGGAAAGTTTATAGCCATGAGTGCATATATTAAAAAGACTGAAAGATCCCAAATCAATGACCTAATGATACATCTCAAACTCCTAGAAAAACAAGAACAAGCAAATCCCAAAACAAATAGGAGAGAAATAATAAAAATAAGAGCTGAAATCAATGAAATAGAAACCAAAAAAACCATACAAAGAATTAATGAAAAAAAAAGTGGTTCTTTTAAAAAATAAACAAGATCGATAGACCCCTGGCAAACCTGACTAAAATGAGGAGAGAAAAAACCCAAATTAGTAGAATCAGGAATGCAAAAGGGGAGATAACAATAAACACCATGGAAGTCCAGGAAATCATCAGAAACTACTTTGAGAACCTATATTCAAATAAATTTGAAAATCTTAAAGAAATGGACAGATTCATTTACATATGACCATCCAAAACTGAACCAAGAGGAAATTAATCACCTGAATAAATCTATAACACAAAATGAAATTGAAGCAGCAATCAAGAGTCTCCCCAAAAAGAAAAGTCCAGGACCTGATGGCTTCTCTGCTGAATTCTATCAGACCTTTAAAGAAGAACTGATACCAACCCTCCTTAAACTATTCCATGAAATAGAAAGGGAAGGAAAACTGCCGAACACATTTTATGAAGCCAGTATTACACTTGTCCCAAAACCAGGCAAAGACACCTCCAAAAAGGAGAACTATAGGCCAATCTCCTTAATGAACATTGTCACAAAAATCCTCAACAAAATAAAGGCAAACCAAATTCAACAACACATCAAAAAGATCATTCACCACGACCAAGTAGGCTTCATCCCAGGGATGCAGGGGTGGTTCAACATACGAAAATCAATAAACATAATAAACCACATTAACAGAAGCAAAGACAAAAACCACTGGATCATCTCAATAGATGCAGAAAAAGCCTTTGATAAGATCCAACACCATTTCATGATAAAAGCTCTAAGAAAACTAGGAATAGAAGGAAAGTACCTCAATATTGTAAAAGCTATATATGACAAACCTATAGGCAGCATTATACTTAATGGAGAAAAACTGAAACCATTCCCTCTAAAATCAGGAATGAGACAAGGATGCCCACTATCTCCACTCCTATTCAACATAGTACTGGAATTCCTAGCCAGAGCAATTAGGCAAGAAGAAGGAATAAAAGGAATACAAATAGGTAAAGAAACTGTCAAAATATCCCTATTTGCAGACGACATGATCCTATACCTTAAAGACCCAAAAAACTCTACTCAGAAGCTTCTAGATATCATCAATAGCTATAGCAAGGTAGCAGGATATAAAATCAACATAGAAAAATCATTAGTATTTCTATACACTAACAATGAGCAAACTGAAAAAGAATGTATGAAAACAATTCCATTTACAATAGCCTCAAAAAAAATCAAATACCTGGGTGTAAACCTAACAAAAGATGTGAAAGACCTCTACAAGGAAAACTATACACTTCTGAAGAAAGAGATTGAAGAAGACTATAGAAAGTGGAGAGATCTCCCATGCTCATGGATTGGTAGAATCAACATAGTAAAAATGTCTACACTCCCAAAAGTAATCTACATGTTCAATGCAATTCCCATCAAAATTCCAATGACATTCATTAAAGAGATTGAAAAATCTACTGTGAAATTTATATGGAAACACAAGAGGTCACGAATAGCCAAGGCAATACTCAGTCAAAAGAACAATGCAGGAGGTATCACAATACCTGACTTCAAACTATATTACAAAGCATTAACAATAAAAACAGCATTGTACTGGCACAAAAACAGACATGAAGACCAGTGGAACAGAATAGAGGATCCAGATATGAAGCCACACAACTATAAGCAACTTATCTTTGACAAAGGAGCTAAAAATATACGATGGAGAAATAGCAGCCTCTTCAACAAAAACTGCTGGGAAAACTGGTTAGCAGTCTGCAAAAAACTGAAACTAGATCCATGTATATCACCCTATACCAAGATTAACTCAAAATGGATCAAGGATCTTAATATCAGACCACAAACCCTAAAGTTGATACAGGAAAGAGTAGGAAATACTCTGGAGATAGTTGGTATAGGTAAGAATTTCTCAATGGAACCCCAGCAGCACAGCAACTATGAGATAGCATAGATAAATGGGACCTCATAAGAATAAAAAGCTTCTGTTCATCAAAAGAAATGGTCTCTAAACTGAAGAGAACACCCACAGAGTGGAAGAAAATATTTGCCAGCTATACATCAGACAAAGGACTGATAACCAGAATATATAGGGAACTTAAAAAACTAAATTCTCCCAAAACTAATGAACCAATAAAGAAATGGGCAAGTGAACTAAATAGAACTTTCTCAAAAAAAGAAATTCAAATGGCCAGAAAACACATGAAAAAATGCTCACCATCTCTAGCAATAAAGGAAATGCAAATTAAAACCACACTAAGATTTCACCTCACCCCTGTTAGAATAGCCATCATTAGCAACACCACCAACAACAGGTGTTGGCAAGTTGCGGGGAAAAAGGAACTCTCTTACACTGTTGGTGGGAATGTAAACTAGTACAACCACCCTGGAAAAAAATTTGGAGGCTACTTAAAACACTAGACATTGATGTACCATTTGATCCAGCAATACCACTCTTGGGGATATACCCAAAAGAATGTGATACAGGTTACTCCAGAGGCACCTGCACACCCATGTTTATTGCGGCACTATTCACAATAGCCAAGTTATGGAAACAGCCAAGATGCCCCATCACTGACGAATGGATTAAGAAAATGTGGTATTTATACACAATGGAATTTTATGCATCCATGAAGAAGAACGAAATGTTATCATTCACTGGTAAATGAATGGAATTGGAGAACATCATTCTGAGTGAGGTTAGCCTGGCCCAAAAGACCAAAAAATCGTATGTTCTCCCTCATATGTGGACATTAGATCAAGGGCAAACACAACAAGGGGATTGGACTTTGAGCACATGATAAAAGCTTTAGCACACAAGGGAGGGGTGAGGATAGGTAAGACACCTAAAAAATTAGTAGCATTTGTTGCCCTTAACGCAGAGAAACTAAAGCAGATACCTTAAAAGCAACTGAGGCCAATAGGAAAAGGGGACCAGGAACTAGAGAAAAGTTGAGATCAAAAAGAATTAACCTAGGAGGTAACACACACGCACAGGAAACTAATGTGAGTCAACTCCCTGTATAGCTATCCTTATCTCAACCAGCAAAAACCCTTGTTCCTTCCTATTATTGCTTATACTCTCTCTACAACAAAATTAGAAATAAGGGCAAAATAGTTTCTGCTGGGTATTGAGGGGGTGGGGAGGAGAGGGAGGGGGCGGAGTGGGTGGTAAGGGAGGGGGTGGGGGTGGGGGGAGAAATGAGCCAAGCCTTGTATGCACATATGAATAAAAAAAAATCCAATGCAGAATGGATCAAAGTCAGAAGTAAGTCTAGAAACTCCAAAACTACTTGACAAAAACATATTGGAAATACTTCAAGATATGGGTAGAGATAATGATTTTCTGGATAGGACCCCAAAAGCACAGAAAACAAAAGCAAAAACTGACAAATGGGGTTACATCAGACTAAAAACCTTCTGCACAGCAAAGGACACAAGCAACAGAGTTAGGAGACAGCCCACAGAATGGAAAAAGATTTTAGCCAACTATTCATCTGATAGAGGGTCAATATCCAGAATATGTAAAGAATAAAAAAATCTCACAAAGTATTATGCAAATAAAAAAATGGACAGAAATTGAAAAGTGTCTCCAAAGAAGAAATTAAAATAGCCAATAAATTTATGAAAACATTCTCAAGTTTATTAGCTATCATGGAAATGCAAAACAAAATCACAATGACATATTATCTTACCTTACTTAGAATGGCTAGTATCAAAAAGACAAAAAAAATGCTGGAGAGAAGGTGGATGAATGAGAACTCTCACACACCACTGGTGGAAATATATATAAGTATAGCCACTAAAGAAAACAGTATGGAGGTTCCCCAAGAAACAAAAAATAGATTTACTATATGATCCAGCTATCATATTTCTTAGCATGTATCCAAATGAATGATATTACCAGACTAAACAGCACCTACACTGTTTTAGCATTGTCCACAACCAATGCCACTGGGCGAATAGAGTGCAGTGTATATGTACACTGGAATATTATTTGGTCATAAAATAATAATATCTTATCATTTGTTGCAAAGTTGATGAATCTGGAGAACAATGTGTGACGTGAAATAAGTCAGACACAGAAAGACAAATGCCACATGTTCTCTCTTGTATGTGGATGCTTTAAAAGTTAAGAGGAATGCGTGATAGCAATAACTAGAGGCTGGGGTGGCAGAGGGAATAATGGCATGTTGGATAATAGCTGCCTAAACATAGCTAGATAGAAGTAATAAGTTGTAGTGTTCCGCAGAACAGTGGGTGACTATCGTAATTATTATATATTTTCAAAATTATTATATATTTTATAAATACCTATGAGATGACCCTGTAGTCTCCAAATGCAAAGTAATAAGGAGAGGGAAATGTTTATCACCCTGATTTCATTAGCACATATCATATACAGACATTGGAGTATCACATTGTGTCCCATAAACCTGCACAATATTGTATGCCAATCAAAAAAATTTAAAAAATAGTTCAGGAGATGAAAATGTGATTTGATCATTATGCATTGCATTCTAATTTAATACATATTGAATTATCACACTTTACTCCATAAATTGATACAATTAAAATAATTAAGAACAAAGAAAATTGGTTAATGTATAAACCATCCTATCAACAAGCTTAAGAAAAATCATATGGTTCTAAGAGTACATGAAGAAATACTTTTGACCAAATTCAACAGTCATTCATGATTAAAACTAAAGTAAAACTCTCAGCAAACTTGGAACACAGGGGGTCTTCCTCAACTTGATAATCATCTACAAAACCCTATACCTGATGTGATGCAATGCTTCACTGTCAAAACTAAATACTTTTAATACCAGGAATAAGGCAAATGTGTCTTCTGTCACTGTTTTTTTTTCCAACAGAATACTGAAAATCCTAATAATAAAAACAAATGTACATAAATAAAGTGACTAGTATGAGAAGGGTAAATAAAACTATTTCTATTCACAGATAACACGATTATCTAGTAGAAAAATCCCAAATAGTCAATAACAACAACAAAATCTCCTGAAACTGGTAAGCACTTATATGTAATAAGACTGCAGGATATAAGGTCAATATACAAAGATCAGTGTGCCAACAATGAATTGTTGAACTTATAAATTAAAAATATAGTATTTACATTAGCATCAAAATGAAACATTCAGATATGAACCCAACCATATATATTTTTTTATCTAACCAAATATGTATAAGAATATATATATATATATATATATATATATATATATATATATATATATATATATATATATATATATAATATATATGGTCTATATATAAAGAAAAACTATAAAACGTTGATGAAATAAAAAAAAAACTAAGTAAATGAAACAATATCCCAGACAGGAATGAGCCCTCTTTTTGTCAAAACTGTCTGTCCTTCATATCTCTATGAATAAATTCAATGTAATCTCAATGAAAAGTCCCTGAAAATTAGGTTTTGGGGTATTAAAAACCCAATTCTAAAGTTTATGTGAAAAGGCAAAACAGAATAACAAAGTTTTCAAAACGAACAAAGTAGAGGACTGACAAGACTCAACATCAAGAACCATAATACAGCAATATCAATTAACAACCAGATTGACATTATAGAATAGAGAGTCCTGAAGCAGACTCAAGTCAATATAGTCAACTGATCTTTGACCATGGACCAAAAGAATTAAATGCAGAAAGGACAGACTTTTCAACAAATAGTACTGGAATTATCAGATATCCACATGCAAAAAAAAAAAAAAGATTTTACACCTTTTACAAAATTTAAGTCAAAATAAATCACAGGCTTAAATGCAAAACTATTAGAAAACATAATAGAAAATCGAGGTGACAGATAATGTTTAGATACAATGAAATTACCAAAAACATGATCTATGAATGAAAAATTTGATCAGGTGATCTTCATTAAAATATAAAATATATGCTTCTGCAGAAGACAGTTAAGAGAATAAAAAGATAAGCCATTAACTTGGAAAAATCTTTGCAAAACAGATATCTGGTTAAAAAATACTAGAATCTGAAATATTATAAAAACGTTTACAATTCGCCAATAAGAACACAGATGGCAAAAAATGGGCAAAAAATATGAACACTTCAACAAAGATGCAAATAGAGATAGCACATAAGCATATGAAAAGAGGTTCACCATCAAATGGTCTCAGGGAAGTGCAAATTAAAACAGTAAGATAGCACAACACACCTATCATAATGGCTGAAATCTCTAACACAGTTGACATCAAAAGCCAGCAAAGATATGGAGCAACAGGTATTCCCACTCAAAGCTTACAGGAATGCAAAATGGGGCAGTCACTTTGACTGCTTCAATACTCAACATACTCATACCATGTGACCTGGCAATTACGCTTTGTGGTATTTACCCTAATGAGTTGAAAATCCATTAGAGTAGCACAAAAACCTGCACAAGGATTTTATAGATAACAGTTTTATTCATAATTGAAAGGAGCTAAGCTGTCATTCAATGGGTAAATGGCAAACCGTGGTCCATATACATACAATGGAATATTGTTCAGGAACAGGCCCTGCCCAGGGGGGAGGGTTGGCACCGGTGTGTGGGGGGTGGCAGGCAAAGCGGGTAGGAGAGTGATATGGTGCAAAAAACATGTACATATGCATGTACATGCAAAAATGATACTGTTCCATGAATCGGAGGAGGAGAGGATAAAGGGGAGTGGTGGAAGAGGTGAATTCAAATATGGTATAGTTGATACATTGTAAGAACCTTTATAAATGCCACAATGTACCTGTACCCAGCACAATGAAGGACAAAAAAGAAAAAGGAAATGAACTATCAAGGCATGAAAGACATGGAGGAACTTTAAAACAAGGCTAAGTTAAAAAAGATAGTGTGAAGAGGCTATATGCTGTTATGACTCTAACTACATGACATACTGAAAAGGCAAGAAACTTTGGGAATGTAAAAAAAATCATCAGTGGTTGCCAGGGATTCTAGGTAAAGAAGGGAGGAACATTTGGTATTTTTAGGGCAATGACAGTATGATATTATAACAGTAGATACAAGTCAATATACACTTGCCAAAATCTATGAAATGTACAATACGGTGTCCTCTACTGTGAACCTTTAGTTCAATTTTAATGGGTGTACCACACTAATGCACAATGGTGACATAGGGGAAAATATGTATGAGGGTTAGAAGGTTATCTGGGAATTTTCTGTACTTTTTGCTTATGTTTTCTTTAATCCTAAAGCTGCTCTAAAAATAAGGTCTATAATTAAAAGAAAGAGTTTAAGACTATGAGTAAACAGTCCACAGATTGCAAACATATTACATTTATGTGAAAGCACATTTATTGACAAAGAAATTGCATCTAAATGTATAAAGAGCTCCTAACATCAACAAAAGATAAATATGCTAATAATTATTGAGCAAAAAGACTAACCTTCACCTCATTAAAGAAAATAGATTAATGACCAATAGGCACAAAAAAAAATCCCAAAATTTAATGCTTCACATTCACCAGAAAGATTAAGATTTAAAAAAAAAAAAAGACTAACAAAATTGATTGTTACCAACTCAGAGAATGTACAAGTCTCAAACATTGCTGGTGGAAATGTAAAATGATACAATGTAATTGGTTTGACTATTTCTTACATTTTCAGCTGGTGATCAAGCAATTGTAGCTCATAGTTTGCAAGGAAAACATATGTACACACAGACATATCTAACAGTTTAAAACTGGAAACAAAATATCCATCAATTACGGAACAGATAAATACACTGTGGCATATTGATACAATATAATACTTGCCACCAGTAAAAAGACAAGGACTTGTACATACAAAAATCTTTAAAACATTCTTTTAAAGCAAACAAAAGTAGAACATGACTACATAGTGTAAGATGCTTTTATATGAAATCCAAATACAACTAATCCGTTGTGATAGAAATTAGATAACAGTTGCCAGAGAAATTGTCTGAAAAGTGACATGAGGGAATATTCTGGGAAATATTTTATATCTTGTTTGCAATGATCATTATATGGATATATACAATTGTCAAAACTCATTGAGCTGAACATTTGAAATCTGTATGTGGTGTGTTAGTTATTGCTCAACAAAAATGCCCAGATGCCAGAACAATAAAATATATATGAATCCAAATGTTCCCTTCTATAAAATTTGGGTAGACTCTGTTCCCAAACTGATTATTTTGGAATCAGATTGAAATATTATTATATTTCTATTACTTTTGCAGATTCTTATCATGAGAGAGATTCATACTATATTAAAATAAGCAAAACTAAATACCCCCAAAGAAAACCAGGTCATGCACCAAAGAGCAAGAGATGAATGTATGTTAAACCCGATAAAGTGTCACACTGATTGTGTTTCTCTCCAAACCAGACAAATTAATGAACTTTTGTCATTAGTGATGCCATATTTCTTACTCATGTCATTACCTTAAAATTTGAAACTCAACACATCAGTGAGGGTCCATTCTCACTAAAAGAGGCACTTCTTCAAAGTTTAAAGCATTTTGGCTTTTCTGAAAACTCCATATATTTTGTGACATTATTGCTTTTTTTTTTTTGAGGTTTGTCCAGTGAGTTATATGCCTTTCAATAAATAATAATTCAACATAATGTCTATTCTCTAAGAAGCCAGGAGCTCTAAGGAAAGTCAGCTATCATTCATCCATATCCAACCACGGGGTAGTTGAAACACATTAATTTCTCAGGTGAAAAAAATAATTGAATGAGTGCTCAGGTATTGAATTAAATAGAGTATCCTCTTTGTTCAAAATCCTGGGGGAATTGTTTCAAAACTAAAATATAAAGGTAAAAGAAGATTTAGTAGAAAATTTAACTTTATGGTGATTAAGGCACAAATGCAAAGCCTTATTCAATAATATGTGGCAGCCAGATTCTTCATGAATCTGATTGGGTGATAGTTTTAAAAATCCAAATCTTGTCTGAATGTATGCCTACTGCATATTCTTTGGACCTGCCACCAACAAGAAAAATAACTTTTCTCCCAGGGATTTCCAAGTTCAATGTGTACATTTAAAGATGTGTGCTGCTTCTTTCATGTTCTATCTCATCAACTCAAACACTTCAGATATGTGTATTCTTGCCTGGCTATTCCCAGGTAGGTCTCAACCTCAATCTCTCTTTTTCTAAGAAATCTTTCCTAAAGGCTCTCTCTTCACATCCTTTGTTTTGGTGGTAGTGGGGTTTGAACATGCAAAAGTATTTAACACATTCTTTTAAAGCAAAAGAAAGCAGAACTGAGTGATTACATAGTGTGTGATGCACTCTACCACTTGAGACACACCCCCAGCCCTTTTGCTGTAGTTAATTTTTCAGATAGGGTCTTGTGTTTCTTGCCTGATTGGCCTTGGACTGTGATCCTCCTATCTGTGCCTCCCAAGTAGCTGGGATGTGCACCACTGCTCCCTGCCTCCCCTTACATTTTCTACTGGATTGACCTCAAGTCACATGCTTTCATAACAACTTGTAATTTTTAATTGCAATTATGATAATTTTAATTGCATAACTAGCATGTGATGATTTATTTAATATGTTTCCATTACTCATGCAACCCAAAGGTCCAGGGGGCAGGGATCATGCTTATCTAGCTCATCAAGGGCTCCCGTCTCTGCCATTGTGTAATCACTAAGTATTAGTTGAATGAATGAATTATAATGGGAAGAAAGGAAGGTGACATGTAAATCCTTCACAAAATCCTACACTAGTAATCTATATCAGATATCAAAGAGAAAAGCCACATTTTTCTACTACAATACGCCTGTGAACATTAATTCATTCCCCAATACCTATTTAATTGTTTTAGCATGAGATATTAAAATACTTTCCATGACATTGCTTTTGCAATACAATGGTGTAAAAGTAGGTTTGTCTATGGACTTTGTTCTTTTTCCATTAATTTATGTTTATCTTAAAAATCTATACTATTTTTATTACTGATTCTTGCAACTGGGTAAATTTAGCCCTTGGACTTTTTCTTTTATTCTAAGCTTTGCCATTTATAGAATCAACTTGTCAATTTCTACAAAAAGTATGCTGACATTTTAAATGAATTGTATCCATTCTATGGATCAGCTTCAGGAGAACTGATATCTTCATGATACTCTGTCCTCTGACCTATGAATCAACAAAGTTCTTTAGTTCTTTGGTTTTTCTTTCTTTTCCCTCAGCCATATTTTCCAGTTTAAATAATGATATTTTATCCTTAAACTTTGTATAGGATTCTATGCTTATTGACAAGGATATTGCTGAAATTAGCATTGAAAAGAAGATACTCCACAACTGTTTCAAAGCTAATCACACATCTTTGTTACATTTTTATGAGGATTAAGTTTTGGGTATTACCACACTTGCTTCACCAGAACATTTTCTCAAAGGCTTTGCCTTCAAGCGCAAGAACATGAAACAGACACTTGATAAGTACCAAAACTCCATACAAACACTAGTGAGTAGAAACTACTAGCAAATCCTGGATGATGTGAGCAAGTGAATGAACGTGTTACTGTAGCAGTCAATGCTTGGAAGGTCAATTCTGAATACAGAAATCCTGTCCACCTTCCTCAATTCATTCCTTCAATCTGACCATACTTTATGATTAGCTACATGAGTCAAAATATGTTTTCACAAGTTGAGTGTGGTTTGAACAGCCAATGGAGTGACATTCTGAAGAATTTACACAAACTATCAATATCTTTATTATGTATACACTTTAAGCAAAGGGGGAAGTTTTATTTTATTCAAAACAACCTGAATAGAATCTACTTGATAAATTTTCTTCATGAAGGTGATCCAGATGTGAAAACAGTTGCTCAAGTAATCATGGACATTCTTCTGATGATCTAAAGGCTGGTCAACTCTCTTCTTCATAGTTTCATATTCCTCCTTTCTACGGCCGACTCCTCAAAGCTGACAAGAGTCCTAGACAATGAATCCCTGTTGTCCAGGGCATAAAAATAATTCCATCATCTTGTAAGTTCTTTGTTGTGGGAATAGCAAAAAACTCTAACATAGAAATCACTCTATTATTGAAAAAACTATTAAAGGGACAGAAATTCAGACCATCTTCCTTGCCTCATGTATTTAGAAGAAAAGAATAAAAAAGGAAGAGGAGAAGGAAAAAGAGGATGAAGAACCAGGAGAGGAGAAAAACAAGAACCAAACCCCCTGGCTCTTTATGTTAAGTGTGCAAGTTCAAGTGCTTCCAAGTCCTCCGCCCAGGATTCCTTGCAGAGTCTATACCATGTTATGGGGAGAACCTCTCAATCAGAGTAACCAGCCTTATTAAAGGCTGGTTTTCAAAATGTTTTAGTGTTTAGAGTTCCCCTTTGGATCTCTGTTTTGGAATGTAGAGTGGTTTACAATACACCATCATTTCTAATAAAGGACCTGCTATGTTGGGTTTAAGGAATTTGGGATAGGAACCTCAATCAGCTGTCACATTTGGTCTCATCACTGTCAGACAAATGGTCAGGATAAAAGGATGCCTCAAGAAACAGCTTGTTAGATGACATAGGACAACAGGCTTGCCAAGTTTATAATTATTTGTTGTGTCATTTCATGTTCAATACAAAGACCCAGTGTTACTGGATTACTGAGTGATTTATGAGGGCTGAAGCAAGCAGTTACCAAATAAGAACATTTCCCAGATGCCACTTCTTCTGGACCTTTCTTTCCAGTTAATATCGTTTCTGTTAAGTTTTCAACAGGAACCATAAGTTTAGACCACAGGTTCCCAACAATATCACTGAGTTAAAGAACCTTGGCTATAGATGATAAATGAATGATTTCAAAAATATCAGTCTCTTTTGTACTTGACCACAAACAAAATTATTAGAAATGTAACCTTTAAAAAATGTGCAACTGAAAGATGTGTTGGAAATTGTTAAGTCTGACATGCGTATTTGACAAATGAGAATACTGGAAACCAAGGGAAATAAATGTGACCATATTTGCATTGCTTATTCAAAAGAAGGAAGAAATCAAAACATTGATTTCTTTATAGACTAGTGTCTTGTTAAGTCAAAGTGCCTCCTGCAAATTTTTCTTCTTTCTCTTTTTCCTCCTGTCCTCCCCTGGCTCTTCCCCTTCCTCCCTATAACTCTCTCCTTCCTCTCCTGGTCCCTTCCCTTCCCTTTTCTTCTTTATTCCTTTAGTTCAGTGGTTCTGAACTGGGGCAATGTATGGAGACATTTTGGTTGTCACAATTGGGTGCCCCTGGCATGTTGTGTGGTGAGGCCAGGGATGCTGTTACGATGCACAGGACAGCCCCCCAAACACAGACATATCAAGATGTCAGTAGGGGTGAAGGTGATAAACCTTGCTCTACTGACATTCTGCAGTGATTATTCTGCATAATCCAAAAATAGACTTTTTAAAAAGTAAAATCTTTTATATTCTTAATGGCATTTTAGGCATCAATCCCACCATGAAAATAAAAGCAGTATGTTATTTGAGTAGGTTTATTTTATGAATGCAAATTCATACTTTTTTACATGTGTAAAGTCATTTAAATGGAATCCACAGACAATGTGTCAGTGCCATCCAATATGACAAATACTTGGTATTTACACAATTTAGTCCATTTGTTATTTTTCATTACTATTTTGAAAAACTATATAAAATGTGTTTAAAACTAAAATTCAATTCAAACATTTGAAGTTTCCTAAATTAGCTCTATAGAACACTTGTTCTGTGAACCTCTTTTGGTCTGATTTTTTTTTTGTAACCTTGATATATTTCATACATTAAGACACGATTTTTCTAAAAGCAACCTATATGACATACAAACATGAAACTAAATGTGTCAACAAATATTTAATTAATAATGAGGGAACCATAAAACTTCCAAATTTATTAAAAGGAGATTTCTAATAATAGGAACACACACACATAACTAGGAATGCTTGACATTTGTCCTTTGGGGTTATCTTTTCTGCAAGATGGAAACCCATTGTATCTCTACTGCACAGGCAAGTGACAAAATTAATTTGCTTCATCATGAATGAAAATCATTGCAACTTAACGTGTACCCCTACAGTCATAAAGTCAGCTTGTTAACAGACCATCAAAAGTGTCCGTCCCTGCAGAATCAGGTAGTCCTAGCCCATGAAGTTTTCCTAACCAATGCCCCACACTCCACTGGAAAGACACTTGGAATCTCTTTAGTTCATTTCCAAGAAATTGGCCTTTTTTCTGGACACAGTTTAGTCCTCAAGTTTCTGAATTATGAAGAAGCCCTATTAGAAAAAGTTTAGTCATTTCCAGGTTTTGCTTAAAGACCTCACTTCTCAATTCTAGCCTTCCTCACCACCCCCCCAATACACACCCAGTTCTGTTTCTAAGAAATCTTATACAATTAGGTCAGCTGAGCTTATACTTTTAGACCTCATGTTAGTCAGAGAGAAAAAAAAATGTTAATTACTTAATGTAAAAATAAACCAGGAGAACACGTTTTTCTCACTGATTGCCTGACTGTTTTCTGGTACTTACAGCTGAGAGGGAAATTAAATTATCATCACTGATTAGAAGTTCAGTGCTTGTTTTTATTTGGGGAGCAATCTGGAAACGGAGATGCTATTAGAAAGGTAAAATGTGATCTCCATGCTTGAGTGCTCCGTGTGCCAACCTGGAAGGAAGCAGCAAATTTCTAGAATCAAAATTCTTACAAGTAATAAAACAATGTTGATCCTTTATCTCCATGGAAAGGTAAAGAAAGGGACCATTTTCATAACATTTTATATGACTAAAAAAAGAAGCTCATTTGTCATAGAAAGTTTACAAAACACACAAAAACATAAAGAACACAAAATACACCTCTAGTCACCAGATTCACAGGTAAACATTGTGTACACATTAGCATAAGTTTCTTTCTACCTTGTTCATAAGATTTACTTATACTTCTGTGTGTTCTGTATCCTCCTTTACATATAAATATCTATTTAAACAATTGATTTTAGTAATCTGTAGTAAGTTCCTTTTCCATGAAGTGATATGTTTTCTAAGCTTCTAGATATTTTTACAACTCCATTATAAGTGGGTTGTAAATAATAAAACATAAATTAAAAAATTTTGTTATAAACGTGATTTGACTAAGGACATGTTATAATCTGATTATCAATGAGATATTCATATTAGATCTCATGTTTTAACCCCACATGCATATCATTTTCAAAGACATGGAAGTTGCTTTCTTTTATGTCAATTTTTAGAAAACAAAGATTATTTTTTATTTTGATTTGTATAGGTATCATCAGAAGAAAAATACACTGTATTAATTAAATTTCAAATGTTACTTTTGTTTTAAATATTTGGATTGGTCATCATTCTCTTTAGAGTTTTTATAATTCAATCTTACAGAAGTTAAATGAGAAAGTCTTAAGTTTGTTACACAATTTACAAACATTGTTCTATAAAATATACAACACAATGATACTTTTTTAAAAATTTAGATAATATCACGTGATAAATTTTTGCCAATTGACTCAAATCATACATTGGTGTTCTCTTAGTACAAATTCTCTTCATAATCTGAAAGATTTTTTTCTCCAGAGGTTAACTACAGGTTGTATAGAACAAAATGTTAATTAAAATGAAAAATTTTGTGACATGTGATAGTTACTGAAGAAAGATAAAAACTTCTCATATTAAAAATAAACCAATATTTTTGCTGATGATTCCAACTCTTTGTTAGAGGTAATGGTGAAATTGGGAAGTTTAGGGTAAGGTAGACTTAAAAAAATAATAGTTTTCTCATTTTGTCCTCTTTCTTTATAATATTAGTTTTCCCTCATACACAAAGTGCCTCTGATTTTTTACCTTTTTTAGTTGAACACCTTACTTCATCTAACACAGCATTTAAAACTATAATTTTTAGGGATGTCTAAGTAGCACACACCAACTCCTCTTCTTCTTCTTCTTCTTCTTCTTCTTCTTCTTCTTCTTCTTCTTCTTCTTCTTCTTCTTTTTGGCAATTGGAGAGGTTCTTTTTTTTATTATTACATTATTATTGTATTGGAGGTACATTGTGATATTTACAAAATTTCTTACAATATATCAGAATTGAATTCACCCCTCCATCATTCTCCTTTATCCCCCTCCCCCATTCTTGGTTTTGACATGTGTCATTTTTTTCATTTTCATACATGAGTGCATAGTATTTCCATTACATTCCTCCTCTTACACCCTTTCCTTATATCTTCTCCCTTACTGCTTGTACCAACCCCCAGACAGGACCTATTTTACTTTCCTGTTCTCCATTTTTTTAAAAAAGGCATTTTGTTTGTTTAAGATATCTATACAGGGAGTTTCATGGTAACACAACATTTAAAAACTATGATGTTTAGCATATGTAAATACAGGGTTGTCTAAACAGCTCACACCGACTCTCTCCTTTATCATATTTGTGGGTTACATATTTTTAATGGACCAGGCATGACTCAATCCCATCTACCTTTTTACTGGTGTAAAATGATTTATTTTAATCAATGTAGCCCTCAGCAATTTCAGCTATCTTAAGGGAAAGGAATGGAAACCTCGAGAGAATAAGAAAACTGAAAAGTGTGAGTCACCTACATTTCTCATTTACCCATGCTAATTAAGACCAAGCATTTGAAAGTTACCATCTGAAGGGAAATTAAGCCAATTAACCCACTGATGAAGATAATTTTCAATATTCTATCAGGAGGCAAAAATCTTCACCAGCCCTTCTTATTCCTACTGTGGAGATAATTTTCTTACTGTCTCTTAGCGCTGAGAACTTAAACGCATGTCACGCCAGTTCTGGGGGTCTAATTGCAAATTTTATTTAAATTCTGATTTTCTGCCCCACAGCTAGGTTTCTGATTGGCTGGACCTGATTGCTTTGAGACCTGATTAGATTTTATTTGTGGATCATGGAAACTTACCTGGATGAGTATTCCGAGTTTAGAGGGAAATCCTCCTACGATCTGACTTTTCCATGTCAAGAAGGGCATAAGAACTACTGGAGGTTCCTTAGGAAAGGAATTAATTTGGGAGCATTAATTACCAAATAATTATAGCCTGTGTATAATTTACTTATGAAGATGTATTTCCAAATCTAAAGATGTTACTCAGATGAACACACTTCTATTTAATTTCAGCATTTGTAGCATTTCATATTTTATTCCTTTTACTTATGCCTTGAGGCAGCTTCTATTGCTAGCACAAAAGGATACATTATACTAAAAAAAAACCTTTACTAACCCAAACCGAACAAGTTATTTTGCCAATTTCTTTGTAAAGTGTTTGCTTGTTTGGGGGAAAGAGATAAAATATTTAAAAGGTTTAATGGCTTTATTGATCATCTATCTATTATCTATCTATCTATCTATCTAGTCATCTATCTATCTTGCCAGTAAAAAAATCTGGTGATATTTAAGCATGAGAGTTGTAATTACTACTTAGCTAAAAATATTATCACTTTTGATAATCCAGACAGTACTAAACTCACTTGCACAGGGATAAAATAAAACTGTTATCACACACTTGGTCCTTTTCATGATTTTAAGTTATCTGCAGAGCCCACAAGACAAGAATTTACGATCACAGTCCTGGGTTCTACATCACTGGCACCCATCTCCTTTTAATCTTGCCTCTTTCCAGCTCAAATAGTTTAGGGGAAAATGTTATTACCTTTTCTCACTGAGGAAAACAAAGCAAAAGTATTCAAGTTCCCACAAAGTCCTCCTCTATTTTATCTGTGAAGCAACACTATATTAAGTGATCCCACATACAAGCAAAAGGGCTAACATTCTTCAGAATCTTCTCGGAGACACAAGTAGAACATGTCATGATGTTTGTTTTATAGCCCAAATCTGATTTTTAGTTAATATTTTTATCTGATTACTGTTTTTGAAATTTCTTTAAAAAATAAAGAATATGATGACTATAATATTATTACATCTGAGATGTTCAAATAGCCCTTAGCAACACTGTTTTTCCAAGTCAGAATTACATGTCAGTGAAAATACATGTATTTTCAGCTGCATTCAGTATTAATGATAATTTATGAAAAAGGTTGTTTTCATCAAATACTGATTCTTGAAAAATTATACACTAGAGACAGTGGCTTTCTTCATTTTAGTTAGAGCACAGTCAAGTCATAGCACACAATCCACCAGTCCGTTTCTAGAAACACATTATTCTTTTTTCTAGAAACATGCACTGAACTCACTGACCAGGTTGTGATTGGAAATGCCTCTATGTGCCGCTTTCCCGGTGTAAATCTGATGAGCTCCATGATACTCAGAAGGAGCAATGGTGAAAGCACAATAAAAGCCCCTAGGCATGCAAGAGGACAGGTGGCACAGCTAACACTTCTATGACCAGTTAGTAAGCCAGCCTATGCCACCTAGGACTACAAAACCATCATGGCAGATATCCAAAGCATGTTCTGAACAAGCTAAACCTGCCTGGTGCTGGGTTTTTTGGAAATACCCTCCCAATCAGAGGCTTTGTGGGAGAGGATTGCTGGGGCCACTAACATGAAACAGTAGGGAAAGCAGGGCTGGCTTTTCGGAGCTGATGGGCAATGTAGGTGTGGCTGCAGCCCCCTGTTACTACCAGGAGCTCCAGAGCTGGGCAGGCCCAGTTTGAGCTACTCATTCTGTGCTCTTTAAAATTGCTCAGGCAGTTCACGGTGCAAGAGGAACACAGCTGTCAGCCATGGGCAGCGAACACTTTCAACAGCTGAGAGGTGGGAGCATGGGCCCGGAATTGGGGTCTGGGGTGGATCACTATATGTCCACAACAGATTAATTAATTTATAAGTACTGAAAGAGAAGGATGCTAGTAGACTACCTTCTCCAGGTAACTCTTCCAAGATTAGAGAACAGTTAGAAAGAAAGGAACAGAGTTCTACACTGCTGGGTTTCCAAGAATGGGGCTTGTATTCTGCCCTATTTCTGGGTTAACATTCCTGGAGGGAGAGGTGGACAGTGTTTTGAATAAAAGTGAGTTTCTCTATCAACTTCTCTGAAGCTACTGTCCCCACAGCCACCAGAGGCCAGGCAGAAGAGACCAGAGCAGTTCTACTTGTGTGGGTCCCCCCAGAGCAGCCTCACTGTTGCAGGTCAGATTCTTTGGGTTCAGCTACACAACCACTTGAAAGACAGGGAGAGGAGAAGGAACCCTGGGCCAGAGCCTGTATTGGGCCCAGGATTTTGTGCAGTCAGGTTTCCCAGAGGGAGTTTTAATGTGTAGATTTAAAGAAGCAGGCCCAAGCTCCAGGTGGTCTAAATGTGACTAAGGGATGGTGGTCTCTGTGTAAATGATGCACAGTAATGCAGAGTGTGTGGTCACCCTGAAAGAAAGACCAGCTTATATTCAAAATGGGTGCTGAGGCAAGGAAAATTAGAAGCATTCCTGCCAGGAAGGTGGATGGAAGAGTAACTAAATTTTCTCATCCCCTAAGTGGGGGCAGAGAAGTTGATTGAGAATGGTGGCAGATTTCTAGGGTCTGATGGGAATAGATGAAGTACTGCCCACCAAGCCCATTGGGATCTGCAAATGCCCAGCCAGTGTGAGTACCCAGGGCATTTACACTAAGGACCTCACAGGGAAGGATGAGATGTCAGCAGAGGAAAGCTGGGGCAGAGGGCAGATGCCCTGATACCTGTCCTGCTCAGAGACAGTAGAGAATGTGAACCACTCTTAGGAGCAAGAGGAAGAGAGGAAAACTTCAAAATAGAGGGGGTGTCAGCCTGAAGCAGCAAACACACAAAGGTGATAGGTTTATCTAGGTTCCACTATCAGGTGGATTGGACTTGAACACACATCAAGAGAGATGCTATAATCATTGGATCCTAGTTAATTCCTTCTTTCCTCTGACAGAGGTAGAGTCCTTTAGAAATGAGCACCAGTGACTGTTACCCAGACAGTGATATTTGATATCAGTAGTGCTACCCCTGATCCAGTAGTATGGTACTTGATACTGGTGGCCACCCCAGGGTTGATGTCTTAGGATAAGAAGAGTGAAGGACTACCTGACCCAGACTGACAAAATGTGCCAAAGCATCCTCACTGTCTATTCTCTCCCCTTTTAGACCGAAAACCTTCTATTTCTTTTCCCTTATGGGCACACCCCATTAGGATGAGGAATGAGGGGGAACTGTCACCAGATATCCTTTAGTTCTTACCATACCAAGAGGGGGGATAGGACCCAGGCTGGCTTTACCCCCATGGCATATAACCCAGGAATGGAAATGCCATGAAGCAGTCAGAATTAGTGTGAGTGTGTAGGAGAAAGATAATCTCTTCCCTTTGATGATCAAAGTCTCTGTGATGACAAAGACCTTCAGATACTGGTCTTTGTCACCATGGAGGAAAAATGCATCTTCCCTAAAAGAAATTGGACTCAGAAAAAGCAGGAGAGGTCATAGAGGAAGGTAACATGGTACTCTTAGTTGAGCCCAATCATCCAGCCATATCTGAAGCTGGGATCATTTTATTTTTCACTCTACTGGGATTTGAACTCAAGTCCTAGTGCTTGCACTCTACCACTTGAGCCATGTCCCCTAGCCCCATTCTTAGAATTTAAAATTTTGTGATTTAATAAATTTCTGTTTTAAAACGAGCCAATACGAATTTATTGTCTGTCAATTGGAACCAAAAAGTCTGATGAATATATTTTTTTAAAGCTATGAGTTAAAGAAGAGTCCTAGATATTAATATAAAGAGAAAGCTAGGTAAGGTAGCCTCATGTTGGTGTTGTCATTTGTCCTAGTCTTTTGACCATGGAAGGAACACTTAATACAATCATGCCTTAACATTTACCACTTTTCTTCTGCCTAAGGCTCCACTAGTTAACGAATGATGTCAGTTTTAAATGAGTCCTTCATGAATTTCACCTGGCTGACGATGGTTCTAAGTAGCAGGCTGACCAAGCCCAGTGAAGGTTGACATTGGCAAAGAGGTGAATTACTGTGTCAGATCTGCCTAATCAGAAAAGGATGCTGGGTTTCACTGCTGTGCCAAGCTATTTGTGGCTTCCTCCCATGAGGCTACTCAGAATAGTGTGCTTTAAATTCTGAGGCTGGGTCTGTGGGCAGTAGAAAAGTGGTCTCACTTGATTAGTGATGCCTGTCAAGAAGTTAGAGGACGAATGCTGCTTTTTCTATTCCTGCCCTGGCTATAGAGTCTTATTCTTAAATGCAGAGCCCTTGAGCTGTGACTTATTTCAACATGAATTTTCCAGGTCAATAAAAAAAAAATCCAGTAGCTTCTGTTAGCACCCACACCCAGTGGAAATTTTCACAGGAGGTATCAAACATTAAAACTGAAATTATTTGGAGTCGGGCATGGTGGCTTATGCCTTCAGTCCCAGCTGTTTGGGAAGCTGAAAAGAGGGGATAACTTGAGCTTATGAGTGTGAGACCAGCCTGAGCAATGTAGGGAGATCCCATTCTTCACCTTAAAAATTTAAAAACACCTATCCCACCAAAATATTTAGTGTTTGGCCTGCAACTTTGTCACAGAAAATTCCTATGAATTTCACTAAATTCCTGGTGGTATAAATTCCTTTAAACAGTTTAAAGTGAGGGTGAATGGGGGATACTACAGATCATACAGATGAGTAGCAATCCTATTAAAAAAATAAAAAAAATCCTGACCAAGGTCTGCACAATATATGCAGAAAATCACCTCATATTGCATTTAGATTGATATGAATGACAACAAGAAGGGATTCTACAATGTAAAATATGATAACTTTTACCACCCATCCATGAGTAACACACTGCTAAGATATAGCATATTTACAGTAGAAAGGATCCAGATTTGTCCCAATTAACCTTGTAACTAGATGTACTCCAGCGCTTATTAATGACAGTAATGAGATGCAGACAAGACAATGCATTAAACGTCGTTGGCATAGAAATTAAATTCACACAGAGTTTAAAAGGAATAGATACCTTTATATACTGGACATGAAGGGAAATTATTAAGAAGCTATTTCATAAGAAAAAGCTAATTAGAAAGAGAATTCAATACTTTCTCTAGTGTTCAACCCCATCAGTGTTGGAAACAAGTTTGACCACGAACTAAGAAATTGTTCCCATTGAAATTACTGTGCAAGGTATGAAATTAATTTTATGATTGTCCCAATGGAAGCCACAGTTGCTACAAATACTTATATGCCCATTATCGTTTCCTTCTATATTGGCCTACATTTTAATTTGCTTAGTTTTCTATCTAAAACTTATGAATAATTTAAAATAGATCTTTCTCTGTCTTTCCAGCAAAATAGTGATAGATAGAAGCACCAGAGAGACATTTTGCTGTATACAGAATCTAAACTCCACAGCTAAGAAAAGAATAAAAAAATAAAAAAGTGAAATGTACACTGGAAGGTCAATTGTAAGGCTGCATAATTAATAGGTAACACAATCGCTAACATTTTACAACACTCTGTACTTTTGATAATTAGCTAAAAGAATTGCAGACAGGATTGGGGTGTTCTAAGATTTCTCTTCAGCAGACTGTGCCCTGTATCTCAAAGCATCTCAATAATTTTTTAAGGATAAAGAAAATTTGGAATTGATAGAGACATTGACCTCTCCTGACAGTTAATAGAAAATGTTACCATATAGAAAGCTGAAAACAAGACCGAGTCTTCACAGTTGTCACCCACTAATCACTACTGCTTTTCTTCCTGGATCCCACTAAAATCCAGATCCAGTCTAACAATAGAAGCAGCAGAACAGAGGGGGGTGCCTCCCACCCATCTATGTAATAAACATCACACAATCAGCTTTGCACCGACATCAATGGTGTCAGAGCCACCATCAGAAATCAATCAAAGACACTTTTCTTTTGTGATTTTTTTTTTACATTTTTTAAAAAAAAATTCACAGCAACTCACAGAACCAAAGAGGAAAAGCTAGCTTCTAAACAAAAACGAAATTAGTAACACCAGACCCATTGCCAAGGGCAACATGCGTTTGACAGAAGATGCAATGATGACAGATGAGTCCTCATTCCCAGTCTAAATTTTGTCTACAAAATGAATTCATAATATCTTAAATATTACCAGCCGCACTCGCTCACCTTTGTTCTACAGAATGGAAGGGGGCTGTGTTAGCAGAAGTCAACAGGGTGTAATTTCCTCCATTCCTCCCCCCTGTGATCCCCCCATCTTACAGTTGACAGTAATTGTTACAGTTTCTCTCCCCCTCTCCCTTTTCTCTATATTCAGGATGTTTTTCCCCCTTTCCTCTTCTCTTATGTTACAAAGTTGCAGTCGTCTAGTTTCTGCCTCTGGGACCATGCATTTTGAAAATATTCTTAACCAAAATCAGCTCTAATTTTGAAAGTTCTTTCTTGAAAAAAATATTTCTTTTCATAGACTTCATTTTTTAACATTAAAATTGTCAGTTTATCTACTGCAACCTGCTCATTTTATAAATGAGAAAGCTGAGAACCAGAGGGGAAACAGGGTTTAACTGAGGTCACATTAAATACTTCATGTTGAGAGTGTCTCTAAAATAGTTTGGCAAGCTGTTTTCAGTTGTGGTTTGTACTAGGAGGTTGAGTCTCTCAAAACCTCATGGGAAAACTGGGTATTAGTTTTCACTAATACAAGGAAGCAAAGGCTCAGAGACGATGATTAATTCACCTGAGGGTCACAGTGACAGCCTTGCTGCTTGCCACTTTCCCACAGGGTACATTCTATTGTGACATTACAATAGGTCAGTCACTTATAAAAATACAAATTCCCATTTTTGTATTCCACATAAGTGTTTTTACTTTACTTTCTCATAATTTCCCCTTAATTCCAATATTTAACTAATAAATTATTTTGGCAGAGTCAATCATTTTATTGTATTCAAAAGCTCTAAGAATCTAGCAAGAAATGGGCCAGAGGTTGCTTCTCAAGACTTATATCATGGGATGAGTTGAAATGATACCTGACAATTTTTTTTAAGATGTCATGGAGTAGAGAAAATCAGCTTTATAACTTGTTGAAATCAGTGCTTCACATGAGACTTTACAAATTGTCCAGGGATCAGAAATGAGAGGTCTCTGAAAATCTCTAAATAGAATAAAATTATCTAAGACAAAGTTAGGGCATATATAAAAAATATTCTAGTATTCTATTTATTAAGCTTTTTTTCAACAAGACTGGATTCCCTCTCCTACCTTTTCTTTTCCTGATAAGCTTCAGAACAGTTTTCGTAAAAGCCCAGCTAGAAAACAATATGGATCTTTCACACACATGGTGTTTAGACAGGCTGTAAGGTAACAAAAGGTACAATTAACAGAAGGACTGCAAACTAATAATGGCAGAGCTATTTACTTTTGAATTGTCTTCCTCTAATTTTAGAAACCGAAGAATCTTCATTCCCTATTGTGCATATTTTAATTAATACCTATTATTTTCCTTAAATAGTGCCCTCTTTTGACTAGCTATTTATACATAGAATTTCTGACTATATATGCATATATATATCTATATTTATATATACACACACAAGGTGCACAGCAAGCAGAATCTTCTCAAAATGTTTCCTAAGGTATTTAGGTCTCTTTTGTCTCAGTAATGCCTGCAAGGCAAATTTGTGATTGTGCCCTCTTGGGGGAAATCCAGCTTTCAGCTCCTTTGTAGGTAATTATAATATATTTGATGTATTTTGGTTACTCTGCCTCTATTTTCTGCTGCTATGTTTAATTTGGCTTCCATAGGACAGAATTACAATGAGGTCCTATGGTTGGGTGCTGAATTCCTTCTGTTTTTTTTTTTTTTTTCCAGGATGAGCTTTCCCAAGTCTACTTGTACTAATGAACATAGAGTGATTTTAGGAAGCTGTGTTCACAGAACAAGTCACATAGAAATGCTCGTGCCAACTGAAAAGTAGTTGATGTATAGAAAGAATAAAGATGCAACAGTAGAGAAGCTTCCGAGAGAAGGCTGGAGAGCCATCATTCGTGGATAGCCCTCCTGATAGTATTGAAGGAGGTGTTTCATGTTTCAGAGCAGTAGATAATAGACATCATGTTCATTTGTTTGCTATTTTGATTCCTTTACTTCTAGCTTTCTTAAGTGAAGAAAAATTGGTTTTAAAAGAGTAATTTTGGACCAGGTTTGGTGGTGTATGTCTATAATCCCAGCACCACAGAGGCTGAGGCAGGAGGATTGTAAGTTCAAGGCTAGCTATATAATGAGAACCCCCCCCATCTCAAACAAATAAAACCTCACAAAACAAAACAGAACAATAGAAGGCTTATTTTGACACTATTTTATTAAGAATTACAGAGTCTGTCAAAGATATAACTGTCAAATTAAAGATGCTATCATTACGAAAGTCTGTTTCCCAGGCTTCAGTTTTGACCTGGACTACCTTATCTCAGGGCCAGTCAATGCTAAGGATACATATACATATAAATGTGTATTCATATATGTCTGTGTATTTATTTATTTATTTGCAATCCCTACACATGGTGGAAATACATTAAGAATGTCTCTATTCAGCATAGTCACTTGAGTGCCTGACTCCATTTGGGACATCACCAATCATCTTGATTCTAGTTGTATCAATGAGTTCCTTTAGGCTTCTAAGGAGCCTTTGACCTACCAACTATATTCCATCTAATCTCTGCTATGTCACAACAGGTATGTCACTGTGACATCAAAGCAGGGAAAGGAAATACTGTGTTAAGACACTGAATGTTCTATGATCTGTGCTAACTGAAGTCCCAGAAAGAACACAGAAGGCATAATTATTTGTACCTCTTCAGTTAGCACACAATTCTCTACCATTCATTGTTGTATGAACAAAACACTTGCTTAGGAAATTGACCCTTCAGACATTTCAAATATTCTTGAGACTCAATCACTTTGCAGACACACACTTTTTTCCATAGTTGAAAGAAAATGTAAACATTTAGGCATTTCAGTCCTCTATTTAAAAATTCTTTTAGTGATCAAATATGTTGTTAAATGTACTAGAAAATATTAAACATGTAATTACAGGGAAGTTGTCAGTCTGTCAGGTTTAAGCGAGGATGGACAGACGATCTAATGTAGACTTCATCTTACATCACATTTTAAAGAGTCTGATTGCTTTGGTAAGACAAGTCCATAATGGTTGATACGTTTTTACATATTCAATTCATGAAGTTTAACTGCTTCTTTTAATTTCATCAGTGCTGAATTAGCCCTTTAAAAGCTTCCCCTCATTAACGTGAAAGGAAATTGAAAGGAAAAGTGAATAGAATGGGTGTGAGATCATTAAAAATTATTCAAAACCAGGAGGAAATGTCCTTCTGCTTCCAAACATTCAAAGTAGCCTTTGCTATATATTTCACATGCACATGCAATTTCCATCATTGTAAAGCACACAAAAAATCATTTGCATCATTTTAGTCCGTATATATACTGTCATACTTAGTACAAGAGCCAAAAAACTTTAATGTGTAGATATAAATGGTGAGGAAAATATTTGTTGGTTCTGCTGCTACAAATGAACATGTTGAATGTTATTTCAGAAGGGAAATCTCTGGACTGAAATTTTCAAAAAGACTCTTCTATAAAGTGAAGTTTCTGTCCACAAATCAAGGACAATATCACTTATTTACAGTGCTTACCTTTAGAAAGTCTTGAATCCTAAGCCATCTAAAATGAACTGTATTTCATAAAGAGATTGCAAAAATCCTTATTTGAAAATGAATCCTAAATATGCTTCCTTTTTAGCCTAAATAATTCTGAATTTTTTTGCTGTCTGTTGGTTTTAAAGGTCAGTATTTCTTATCCAAAGTGCAGAAGTGTTTCAGGTTTCACATTTTAAAAAGATATTTGGCGTATTTGCATATGCATAATGACATATCTTGGGGGTGGGACCCAAGTCAAGGCCTACAATTCACTTTGTTTCATAGATACCTCATACAGAGAATGGGAAGGTAATTTTTTTTGGCAGTAGTAGGGTTTGAACTCAGGGCTTCACACTTGCTAGGTAGGTGCTCTACCACTTGAACCACTCTGCCAACTGGGAAGGTAATTTTATGTTATTTATACTGCACCTGCATTGACTACTACTCATCACAGGAAATGAGGTGTGTAATTTTTCACTTATGGGGTCACTTTGGTGCTTAAAAAGTTTTGGAATTTGAGGTGTTCAGATCTAAAATTTCTAGATCCTAATCTAAAAATCTCTAACTCTCAATCTCCTCTATATAGTCTGTAACTGTGTAACTTTAGATAGACCAATGGCAGTCTTCATGGCTGGAATACAACTGGGGAGAAGGAATCAAAGGATATTCATAATCTCCATGTCCCGGGCTTTGTGGACAAGAGTGAATTTATGCCTAGTGTGGTAATAATACAAACAGTTAAATCAAAAAAGATACACAATAAAAGATTATTGGAAAGTGATTCCTATGACTTGTCCTTCAAAAGACAAACCCTAGTGATAACTTTGATATGGATTTCACTGGAAGTACCTTTCATTTCTATTTCTGAGAGGAGGGAAAGGGTTAAAGGATAATTTCTAAAAATCATTTTCAGGCTTTGTTTTAAGCTACAGCCTCAAAACATTGAAGTAACAAATTATAAAATTGTGGAGCTTGAATTTTATTGGCATTTCAGAATCCTTGTTACCACATTGAAGGCTTGGGGAGATAGATACAGTTAAGCATAACACAATGTATTTGTGTTTTGAAACATCACACTAACCCCACTAATATGTACAACTTTTATGTTTTTATGCATCAGTTAAAATTTTAATTAAAAAAATTTCCACCTTGAAAACATCTTCTGCAGTGAAGAAATCTGCTTAATCTTAATTAATTCACTGGTTCTCTAACTTGCTTGCTCCTGAAACCCTGTTTTGCCTTATCAAGTAATCTTGTATCTTCTGGAAGTCATGCTCTAAATATACTTTGGAAGATAGACCAGAAGTTTGCTTTCTATTTTACTAGTGTTGACTATTAATGTCATATCTATATAAGTGTTGACATATATATAGGATATATATCTATATGGGACATTATATATATATATATACACATATATATATGTACACACATATATAAACTCATATGTATGTACACACACACACACATCCACTAGCAGGGCCTCATGCAGAAGTCAAACATGAATGCAAGCAACATGAGGTAATTAGAAAGGCTGCTGGACAGAAAATATCAAATGTTTTTGATATCATATGTGGGATGTAAACCTTAAAAATTAATCATATGAAATGAAAGCAAAAGAGGGACTGTTTGGGGGTACCTAGTGAGAGGGAGGAAGGAGAAAGGAAAGGGTGAGGGAGGATGTATGACTGAAGTTGCAAGAGGATGGAGGAGAAGGGTGAAGAATGAGTGATACAGAAGGGGTGAATCTGACTGAAGTACTTTATATGCATATATGAAAAAAATCACAATGAAACCCCTTTGTAAATTAATTTATGCTAATAGCAATAAAAATAGTAAAGAGAAAAATTATTCCTTGGGCTCAAAAGCCTGAGGCTTGCAGATCAAAAGTCAAGACCTGGAAGAACATAACATCTGGTTTAAATATAACTATCTTATTTATTTAATTCCAAAGGTTAACATGGGTAATAAAGACAGGAATACACTTAAAGTATTAGATCATTATCAATATACTAATTTTCCTAATTTGCTCTTTGGTCCCAAAGTGTTTTTTTTTTGTCCCAAAGTTCTTAATGACATAGATCACCCCCTTATTTTACAGAATAGTAAACCAAATACCAGGGAGGCTCAAGGACATGAATAAGGTCACATGGTTACATAGGGACAACGTTGTAACCAAGACACATGTCTATATATTCCGTGATCAGCACTTACTTAAATACTTAAAGATCTTCAGTTCTTTACAAAGTCTTGGTCTTTCTGAGACCTTCTCTCTCTTCATTATTTTATGTGTCATAAATATTGTTGCATGTGATGAGTTTGAAAATTTATCATATTTTATGAAATTAATCTCCAAGATGATATCCTATCATTCCCAAATTATTGTGCTCTTGTAAACTTATTAAAATAATATACTTTTGGTAAATAAATATTAAATAAACTTATAAACTTATTAAATAAATACTTTTGGGAAAATGTCACAAAAGGAAACAATAGTTGGTATCAATATTTATGTTGCCTGAACAGACTATCAGTTTATAGCAAAGCTCTCAATTATATAACCATTTCCAGTTAATATTTCAACATTTTTCAGTCTATTATCTTACTCATTGTTGTCTACTTATCCAATCTTTGAAACTTTTTCCCTCTTTTAATCCTTCTTTTTTTGCATTGAGTTTCCTTTTAGAATTCCAATTAATCTCCCCTATCAGTATGTTAGCTTTTTCACTTGTTTACTTTATGTTTTAATGTTAGTTTAGGGTTTCAATCTGCATCTTAAAACTTACGACTATCTACCTTCAAATATTAGTTGTAATGAAGAAACCTTCCATTGCCTCTATCTTTTGTGCTCTTGTCATAAACTGTACTTTTACCAGTGCTACAACCCTCTCAATACATAATTGCTATTTTTTACTTTCAATAGCCAATTACTTTTTATGACAATTATGAAACTAAGAAATCCAATCCTTTTAAATATGTTCCCCATACCTACCACTTGGAGGTTCTTTTAAGACTTTTTGAGACATGGGTCCATTGGCAAAAAGTTCTTTCAGATTTGTTCAAAAGTTATTTAGGAATTATTTTCCTTATTTAAAGACTATTTCATTCAATATAGAATTCTAGGTTCACTTGTTTTATTTTCTTCTTTTAGCACTTTAATGATACTGTTCCATTGTCTTCTGGTTAGAATTGTTTCTTATGAGAAAGTAGTAGTATTTCTTATATTTGTTCCCCTATACTGTATATATGTATGTATATATATGTATTTTCAATGAAAAGTAAAAATTGCATATATTTACCATGTACAATATTTTTAAAAATATGTATACACTGTATGTTTGCTAAAATGAACTAATTAGTATATGTTTTACTTCATATACTTATTTATGTAGTGATTGCACTTAATCTGCTCTCTTAGCAGTTTTCAAGGATACAATACCATTGTTACTAATTGTGCTCACCTGCTGTACAGTAGCACCCCTGTATTTAACATGCCTTTTTCTTCTGGTAGCTTTTCAGGTTTCTCTCTTTATCATTTTAAGTTTCCAAAAATTTAATTACAATGTATCTTTGCATACTTTCAGTTTGGTTTATCTTGCTTTAATTCATTGAGTTTCTTGGCTCTGTGAGGTTATAATTACCATATAATAGTGGAAAGATTTTGACTATTATTTCTTCAAATATTTTTCCTGCCTCTGTTCTCCCACTTCCTTTCAGAATTTGAACTACATGCATAGATGGCCAGATATTATCCCACAAGTCACTGAGTCTTTACTCTTTAACTTCAGGCTTTTTTTTCTTTGTCTTTAAATTTGGATAATTTCTATCCTAGGCCAGACTTAAAGCTTATTAATATTTTTCTGCAGTGGATAATCTGCTAAAGAACCCACCCAGCGAACTTCTTATTTTAGCTATTCTACTGTCATCTCTAGAAATTTCAGTTAGTTGTCTTTTTTCTGCATTACTTTATTTATTTTTAAAATTATCATATTATTATTGTACTGGGGGTACATTGTAACATTTACAAATGTTCTTACAATATGTCATACCTGAATCCACCCCCTCCATCATTCTCCTTTATCCCCCTTCTCTCCATTTCTGGAACAGATTCAACAGGCCTCATTTTTCCATTTTCATACATGAGTACATAATATTTTCACTACATTCACCCTTCTATACCCTTTTGAGCCCTCAGTTGTCTCTTATAAGGTCTATTTATTTCTTTATTATGTTCATGTTTTTCTTTAAATCATTTAACATAGTCATAATTCCTATCTTTAAATTCCTTTAATAATTCCTATCTCTAATTCTTCTAATCTTTCCTGTCATTTCTTGGTCTTAATTTGTTGAATGATATTTCTTATAGTCATGGATCACACTTCCCTATTCTTCCCATTTGATTATGCAGGTGTAACAGTTCACATTTGGAGATTGAAAATTTTAAATATTGAATGTCTGGATTTTTGTTTCATTAACAAATGCTTTTTTTTTTTTTTCTGGCCATCAGTTAGGCTTTATCCCTCGAGTTTTGGATCTAGACTAGAATAACCTTTTAATTTATGGCTTCTCTACTACTCTGAAGTGACTTTTCTTTGCTACCTATCAAATGTGCCATGGTTTAATGAAGCCAGGTCTTTCTACGTGCTTGGATATTGAATGTCTCCCAGCCTGTGAAACTCTGGGAATTGTTCTACTTACAGTTCCCTGGAAGTTATTTTTCCATCAGAACTTTTTCTTTGCTGAGCTCATGGTTTCTTGCCTTCACATGAACAGCTTAGTGTTGTGCCAAAGACTCAAGGTGACCCTCTGCAGATTTCTAAAAGAGTTCCTTTCTCTTCACTACTTTGCCTATCATATCACATTCTTGCTGCTTCAGGCTCACCAGCCTCTGAGCTCTGACTTCTCAACTCAGGGAGCCTGTTGTGCTTTGTTTTGGTTCTTCTCCCTGCATTATGGCTTGAATAGAGCCTAAGAAAGAAATATAAAGCAACATAGGATTTACTTCCTCATTGCCCTTCTCTTTTTTTCCCCTTTTAAAATTCTGATTGATTATTACAGGAGCACAAATCTGGTACAACCATTCCACCAGCTCAGAAACAGAAGAGAGTCTAACTTATTTAATATGAGGATTTCTAAAGCTCTTTCAAGCTGTGTACAATCCTTACTATGTTTCCCACTGTTATAATTGAATCCCAAGAAGATTAATTATACTAAGTCAGCATAGCTCCTACCCATCTGGTCTTGTGTGTCTACCAGGTATGTATGACTCTTGACAAGATCTAAACTGCCATATGGAAGGATACCTGTGAGGATCCAGGTCAATAGAAGGTCCACTAATGTCATATATGGGTTAAACATGATGTACAACAATCTTCACCTCAAATTCACAGATAATGTTATTTTTGCAATTTCAGGATTTTAAACATCAACTAATCCCCTCAAAAGAATAAAAGCAAATATTATGATATCAGGAAAATAAGAAACTGTACAATATCCATTATGGTATCATGATAAATTAACTTAAATCTAATAGCAGTAAAAATATTTAGTCACTCACATATTTAAGATAGAACCATCTATTCATAACTCATTTTAATGATTCCATACAACCAGGAGTTTGAAAGGTAAGGAGAAAACATTTGAGAGTTCTTCAAAACATAGACCTGGTGTTTGAAAACTATGAGCTATTTTCAAGACCTGGAAAAAATTTTGGGGAGGTGAGACTGGATTTTGCACATAGAGCTTCACGCTTGCAAAGCAAGGCTCTACCACTTGAGCCACACCTCCACTCAGCTTTGCTCTGGCTATTTTGAAGATAGGGTCTTGTGAAGTATTTGCCTAGGCCATCCTCAAACCATAACCCTCCTTATCACAGCCTCCCAAGTAGCTAGGATTATAGGCATGAGCAACTAGCACCTAGTTAAGAACTGGAAATTTTATATAGATTCTAAAAATGAAATTTTTTAGAAATCATATCTCTCTTTGGTCAAGAAGGATCTTTTATCAAATGTAAGGAAATTTCTACTAAAATATATCATGCATACACATCTAAGTACATTATATATACATATTTATGAACATTCATTTTTATATCAACATGTATATATAATCAGAAAATCAAAGTGAAGGCATTTGGTAAACCACTATAAGATTTCTGTGTAGTAGGAATCAGAAAATATTTTATGTAAATAACTTCATATTGAATTTTTTAGAGTTTGGGACTATAGTGTCTTCATCATAAGAGTGCAAGTCTGCCACTGTAGTATGAAAAGAGCAATAGAAAATAAGTAAATAAACAAGTGTGATGTGTTCTAATCAAACTTTATTTACATGAAATAAAATAATGTGTGAGCCACGTTTGTTCTGTGAGTCATTTTGCCAGTCTGTGTTCTGTAATGTAAGATAACCAGAAGTCTTAAAGCTACTTGGGAGAGAATCATTATACAGGGTTAGCTTTGAATCATCAGGATAATCAACCCTGAGCAACCCTAAGGGTATCTATTCCTTAGGTATCTACCAGTAATGGAGTGCTGGTGGCACCAAAGCTAGACATCTACCCAGGTGCTCTCTTGCCAGTACCCATTCTAATCCATTTTTGAACTTACTTCCACCTTCACTTTGGCCTTCATCCCTAGCTTTGAGGATTTGTTTCATTTTCTCAGTAATTCTCCAAAACAACAACAACAACAAAACCAGATACAGCCTCTCATCTCTGGTTTTTCCCACTTTAGACTACTTGAGTCAGAATAACACAAACCTTGTTTGGATTTTTTTTTTTGTCTCTATGTCTCAAACCTTGGATGGGTCTACACAGATCAGGGTGGAATGGGCATATGAACTCTTAAGGCTGTCATTTGAATTTGAATTTCACAGATGCTTATGCAGAATACTAATGTTACCCATACTGTCTTTTCCTTGTGCCTCCTTAAGCTGACAAAATGAAGTAGCAAAACTGAAGTGGTTTATAAACTGAGGATCTGTGAGTACAAATGAGAAGTTTTGGTGACTACCAGATTGGTTAGGCCAAATATTCATCAAATAAATACTCCCTACTTTTGAGGCACATTTTGCTAAGAAACTATATACTATACTGTAAGTTCTTGTTTTTTTCAATATGCCAACTTAATCCATGTAAGAGGAAATTCATAAAACAATGTAGTATCCACTTGGGCTCTTGTGAGATTTTAAATAAGAAAACATATATAAGGTACCTTAACATACTGCATGGTACAATTGATCCATTCAATGTATGGCAGGAAGCCTGAATCTTCATGTGGTATTTCAGCAAGAAATAGGTGTTTTATTATTTCTTAAACCTAGTTCCATTGCTTCAGAATAAATAATAATTGGCTTTGCCAAAAGCCACACACTTCCATTAGAAAGCATTCTAAACAAATAGGCACATTAACTCTGTAGAACGGATTTGAAACAATGGATTATATTTAAAGACAAAAACATAGTAAAGCAGGATTTTAGAAAACTGTACAGGGTCATACTTTTATGTAACCTGGAAAACAGGACTGCTTAATTATCTGTGGAATTTTAGTAACTACTGAAGACAGACTTAAAGAAACCTGACTAGGAAGAATGAGGACAAGAAGTTCCTTAGCAAAGGTTTATAAAAAATAAACTTCAGTATAAAGAAGAACCTTGTAAACGTTTGCTCATGACTTTTTTCAAAAGGCAAAATAAAATATTTAATAAACTCTTTCATATGGCATAATTTCACTAGTTTTTTGCCTTAGGCAAAAAAAGGGACTTTTTTGTCAATAAACCTGCTTTGAGCTTTTTTTAAAAGGAAATCTAAGCTAAAAAAGTATAATTTTTTTTTAACAAGAAAAAGATCCTTAGACTAAATCATAACCATATTTCCAAAGTTTTTGAAATGCAAAAAGTGAAAATGAATAGGAAAAAAATGAGAAAAAAACTATGTATAAGTCAGAATTGAGAATTAGCAATGAAGAATACTTTTTCTTAAAAAATAGATTGGTAGCTATATTTCTTTTCCTTATTATTTTGAGGAAACAACAGACAATAAATTGATCGCTGGATTCTTTTATCCAAATTACTAAGGATTATGTTTTGTTCAAAGAACATTAGGAAGGCTCCTTTAACCTAGAGTGCTACAAATTGCCTTATGCAAATGTAGAGCAAAAGCCTACTGGTTGAACTTGCATTCTGCTGCTTTCTAGAATTTCTTCAGCATTGCTAAATTTGATATAATTTTAAGTTACTAGGTAATATAGTCAGTGAGTTGTTGCTCTCACTTTTACTTGTCTATCTTGGGTTATATAATAATGGGAAAGACTACCCAGAAAACTCTTTGCTAATTTGGAGTCTAATTTATCATGGGAGTTAAACCTTTGCCTGTGGGAGGGAGCAAATATCTATCCTATTAACTATAAGTGTGAACAAGAAAAGAATTTGGAATTAAGAATGGGGGAAACAACTTCATAGCGATGAGAGGTTGACAACAGGAGATAGGCAAATGACCATTTACTTTCTAGTTGGTTTGTGGCTATGTGGTCTCATGACCAATGATCACAAATGGACTGCAAGTGGAAGTAAGGATGTAACTTAGCTACATTTATTTTTTAAAAAAATCACTTGCTCTGGATTTCTACTCCATGTGTTTTTTACAAGCTGAAACATGTACTGGTCTTGACCACACAGCTGAAGACAGTGGCCTAGGGGACAGTAAATAATAAAAAGAAAACAGAAGAACTTGGCCCCCTTGATGAATGTGTGGATAAAAGAGTTTCCTGCCATTCTAGCCTGCTTACTGGGGGCACCTTTATGAGAGAGAAATAAACTTCCATTTTCTTAAAAATAAAAAAATGAAGGAAACAAAAGTGAAAAGGAGAAGAATAAAGACTAAGAGCAATTTAGGATACCAGTGGCTCATATTTCGACATCATTACTACCTATAATATAATATCACAAATTCTATTCTGAGATTTAGAATGACAACCCTCTCTACTCCCCTGAACATTCTCCTAGGCTAATGTTTTCTAAATTACAGTGACCCTTCCTGTATCAAATTCATAATTCTTGCCATATTGGTATACAATGTTTACATACTGACTTCCATCCCATTTTAGACATGAGGAAAATTCAGAAGATGTAAACAACTTGCAGAGGCGTGTACAGCTAGAATTTGGCCATTAATATCCAGTGACAGAGTCTCCCTCTCACAACTAAAATTAATGAGGATGTTGTGGAAGATGAGTGAGAAGGCTTTGCCAACCAGCAAAAGGAGAAGAGAGAGAGAAAGGGAATTTGGGATAGCTGCTTACTCCAAGTAAAAACATCTCTCTCTCTATTTCCATTGTAAATTTCTTGACAACTAAAAATGCAGGGTTCATATATTTTCTTTCAAATGCTTCAAGCTCTGAAACAGAATGAACCCAAGAGTCACGTTTTCAAATGACTGTTGAAAGGTGAATTAAATAGACTTCTCACTAGCCCACGTCCATTTCTTGAGTCCATTAACTTGTGTATACACAGGTCCTTTTTTCATAAAGCAACATGAACCACGTTTTGTCACATGTTCATAATTTTGGAATTAGGGAATTTTGGCTCCAAAGCCATGTGGCTGACAGATAGCTGTAGTAATTCCAACAAATCTATATTTATGTGTGTCTGAGCAGAACACAGAGAATTTACATTTTCTATGACACATTCCCTATCTGGTTGATGAAGCGAAAAGTCAAATTTGAAGGGATGAGTATAAAATGCACAGGACATGGATAGGATTCCAAAAATTATGAAGAGCAACTTCAGGTCCTATAAAAGCTATTTTATAATGTATTCATTCATTATGAGAAAAAGAACAATGCTTCAGAAACCTCTTCCTGCTACTTAAACTGATCAGTTTGATTAAGGACCACAGAGATGCGTACTGTTGAGAGGGATGCCAGCAATAAGAATGTGCTGTTTATTTGAACTGATAAGAAGGGACACATTACTTTAGACATTTCTATGCTGATTTGTTCAAGAAACCAGATTTTCTAAATCAGAAAACAGCTAGAAATACATGTTAAGATATAATCTAAGAAATTATTTTGAATCTATTTTGGATGAAAAGTCTTTAATTTGCTTTAGTCTAAAAATACACAGGAAAAACCTTATTCATTATCAAATGATATCCGTACAACTGAGTCTAGGATAAAGCCAATATGAGTAAACATTCCTCTTTCTTTTCAAGTGGCAAACATAGTCAAATCACTCAGAGACATGGATAATTTTATATTTTTCTGTTAATATCTGCTTTATAAGTCTTGAAATTTCTTCTAAGTTGCTCTGGTATAGTTGCTGAATTCCACAGGTTTGTTTCTAGAAATTTTGTGTCTAGACACTGGCCAAGATGACCATCAGTATTTAATATTGTTTTTTGAAAATTCTAGATAATGCAATAAAGAAAATGATATAACTATTAGAAATGAGAAGATAAAAATCACAAACATTTGATGAGCGATTAGAAGAACTATGAAAATCAGACTTAATAAACCCATTCAACATTATAAAATGTGTAAGTAAAAGATTACAATATTACATTTTTTCTAATATATCAGCAAGTAATAACAAATCATGCTGGTGTGGAAAACTATGAGATGAACTCTCATTTCCCTGAGGTGAGGATGTAAATTGGAACCATGTTTCTCAAAGATAATTAGATCATGCTTATTAGGATACTTATATTTTAAATCTAGTAATTTTATTTTTTAGGATTCTAAGAAAATTAGTTGAAGTAAAAGTGAAATCAACTACACATGCCCGTGTACACACACACACACACATACATGTACATACACTTACACCACTCATCAGACAGTAGATACAACTTTAGCTTTCCACAGATGAGACATAAATGGCTATATTAGATCATTGTAGGTCCCCTGCATTAAACATTCAACAAATGATGAAAATCATGTATCTAAAGAATATTACTGAACTTAGGAAGAATTTTCTGATATAACAGTAAGCTATAAATGGATGCAAACTATATGTAGTATATTCAACTCTTGATTCAAAAGTACAGCTATTACTCATGAAGAAGAAACTGAGAAAAATCTCCACATTTTCATGATTTTTAGTGATGGCACTTATGGTAGTGGCTGTTTTTTTTCTTTATCTTATTATTTCCTGAAGATTACATAAAACAAGCTAAGGGCTAGGGGTGTAGCTCAGTGTTAAGGCACACACCTAGCATACACAAGGCCCTGAATTCTGGCTCCAGCCCCTCAAAAACAAACAAACAAACAAAAAAAAACCTGAATACTTGCCCATTTTTTATACTTTTATGTAATGGACCATTAAGAATTTCCTAACTTAGGAATTATCTTTTCCTCTCAAAGTCATAGACAACTCAGTAGAAGTGAAGTTTAAAGGACTTTATTTCTGGAATCCTGCAATTGTGGTTATTAGCTACTGAATGATATTTGGAAATCACCACAAAAGAATCCCTTACACTGGGCAGGCAGTACCAAACTACAGGAAAAGAAAAAGCAAGAAAGTATAGAGAGTAACATCGATTTAGGTACACACCATCAAACCTTCAAACAACTAAGACAACTAAATGACAGGAATCACCACATACCTATCAGTACTAACGCTTAATGTTAATGGACTTAATTCCCTCAGCAAAAAGCACTGTTTGATGAACTGGATTAAAAAGGAAGATCCAACAACTTGTTGCTTACAGGAGACCCATCTCACTGACAAAAATAAGCATAGGCTTAGGATGAAAGGCTGGAAGAAGATTTACCAAGTCAATGGCCTCCAAAAACAGGCAGGAATAGCAATACTTATCTCTGACAAAGTAGACTTCAAACCTACATTGATCAAATGAGATAAAGAAGGACAATACATACTAATAAAAGGGGAAATAGACCAAAAGGAAATAACAATCATCAACCTATATGCAAACAATGTCAACACACCCAATTTCATCAAACATACCCTGAAGACCCTAAAAGCATATATTAACTCCAACACAGTGATTGTGGGAGACTTTAACACTCCATTATCATCAATAGATAGGGCATCCAAACAAAAAATCAATAAAGAAATCCTAGATCTAAAACATACCATACATCAAATGGACTTAGTTGATGTCTACAGAAAATTTCATCCAACTTCTAAACAATATAAATTCTTCTCAGCAGCCCATGGAACCTTCTCCAAAATAGATCATATCCTAGGGCACAAAGCAAGCCTCAGCAAATATAAGAAAATAGAAATTATACCATGCATTATATCTGATCACAATGCAATAAAACTAGAATTCAACAATAAAAATAAAGACAAAAACATACAAACAGCTGGAAACTGAATAACTCATTGCTTAAAGAACAAAGGGTCATTGATGAAATAAAAGAGGAAATTGAAAAGTTCCTGGAAGTCAATGAAAATGAAAACACAACCTACAGGAATGAAAATGAAATACAGAAAATGAAAACACAACCTACAGGAACAAAAATGAAATACAGAAAATGAAAACGGAACCTACAGGACACAGCAAAGGCAGTCCTGAGAGGAAAGTTTATAGCCATGAGTGCATATATTAAAAAGACTGAAAGATCCCAAATCAATGACCTAATACTACATCTCAAACTCCTAGAAAAACAAGAACAAGCAAATCCCAAAACAAATAGAAGGAGAGAAATAATAAAAATAAGAGCTGAAATCAATGAAATAGAAACCAAAAAAACCATTCAAAGAATTAATGAAACAAAAAGTTAGTTCTTTGAAAAAATAAACAAGATTGATAGACCCCTAGCAAACCTGACTAAAATGAGGAGAGAAAAAAACCCAAATTAGTAGAATCAGGAATGCAAAAGGGGAGATAACAACAAACACCATGGAAGTCCAGGAAATCATCAGAAACTACTTTGAGAACCTATATTCAAATAAAATTGAAAATCTAAAAGAAATGGACAGATTTCTAGATATTTACGATCATCCAAAACTGAACCAAGAGGACATTAATCACCAAAATAGATCTATAACACAAAATGAAATTGAAGCAGCAATCAAGAGACTCCCCAAAAAGAAAAGTCCAGGACCTGATGGATTCTCTGCTGAATTCTATCAGACCTTTAAAGAAGAACTGATACCAACCCTACTTAAACTGTTCCATGAAATAGAAAGGGAAGGAAAACTGCCTAACACATTTTATGAAGCCAGTATTACACTTATCCCAAATCCAGGCAAAGACACCTCTAAAAAGGATAACTATAGGCCAGTCTCCTTAATGAACATTGATGCAAAAATCCTCAATAAAATAATGGCAAACTGAATTCAACAACACATCTAAAAGATCATTCGCTACGACCAAGTAGGCTTCACCCAGGAATGCAAGGGTGGTTCAACATATGAAAATCAATAAACATAATAAACCACATTAACAGAAGCAAAGACAAAAACCACTTGATCATCTCAATAGATGCAGAAAAAGCCTTTGATAAGATCCAACACCATTTCATGATAAAAGCTCTAAGAAAACTAGGAATAGAAGGAAAGTACCTCAATATTATAAAAGCTATATATGACAAACCTACAGCCAGCATTATACTTAATGGTGAAAACTGAAACCACTCCCTCTAAAATCAGGAATGAGACAAGGATGCCCACTATCTCCACTCCTATTCAACATAGCACTGGAATTCCTAGCCAGAGAAATTAGGCAAGAAGAAGGAATAAAAGGAACACAAATAGGTAAAGAAACTGTCAAAATATCTCTATTTGCAGACGATATGATCCTATACCTTAAAGACCCAAAAAACTCTACTCAAAAGCTTCTAGATACCATCAATAGCTATAGCAAGGTAGCAGGATATAAATCAATATAGAAAAATCATTAGCATTTCTATACACTAATCATGAACAAACTGAGAAAGAATATATGAAAACAATTCCATTTACAATAGACTCAAAAAAAATCAAATACCTAGGTGTAAACCTAACAAAAGATGTGAAAGACCTCTACAGGGAAAACTATACACTTCTGAAGAAAGAGATTGAGGAAGACTATAGAAAGTGGAGAGATCTCCCATGCTCATGGATTGGTAGAATCAACATAGTAAAAATGTGGATACTCCCAAAAGTAATCTACATGTTCAATGCAACTCCCATCAAAATCCCAATAACATTCATTAAAGAGATTGAAAAATCTACTGTTAGATTTATATGGAAACACAAGAGGCCACGAATACCCAAGGCAATACTCAGTCAAAAGAACAATACTGGAGGTATCACAATACCTGACTTCAAACTATATTACAAAGCATTAACAATAAAAACAGCATGGTACTGGCACAGAAACAGATATGAAGACCAGTGGAACAGAATAGAGGACCCAGATATGAAGCCACACAACTATAACCAACTTATCTTTGACAAAGGCGCTAAAATTATGAGGGAGAAAAAGCAGCCTCTTCAACAAAAACTGCTGGGAAAACTGGTTAGCATTCTGCAAAAACTGAAACTAGATTCATGTTTATCACCCTATGCTAATATTAACTCAAAATGGATCAAGGATCTTAATATCAGACCTCAAACTCTAAAGTTTGTACAGGAAAGAGTAGGAAATACCTTGGAATTAGTAGGTATAGGCAAGAACTTTCTCAATGGAACCCCAGCAGCTCAGCTACTAAGAGATAGCATAGATAAGTGGGATTTCATAAAACTAAAAAGCTTCTGCTCAACAAAAGAAATCGTCTCTAAACAAGAGACCACCCACAGAGTGGGAGAAAATATTTGCCAGCTACACATCAGACAAAGGACTGATAACCAGAATATATAGGGAACTCAAAAAACTAAATTCTCCCAAAATTAATGAACCAATAAAGAAACGGGCAAGTGAACTAAACCAACTTTCTCAAAGGAAGAAATTCAAATGGCCAGAAAACACATGAAAAAATGCTCACCATCTCTAGCAATAAAGGAAATGCAAATTAAAACCACACTAAGATTCCACCTCACCCCTGTTAGAATAGCCATCATCAGCAACACCACCAACAACAGGTGTTGGCGAGGATGCGGGGAAAAAGGAACCCTCTTACACTGTTGGTGGGAATGTAAACTAGTACAACCACTCTGTAAAAAAATTTGGAGGCTACATAAAAAGCTAAACATTGATCTACCATTTGATCCAGCAATACCACTCTTGGGGATATACCCAAAAGACTGTGACACAGGTTACTCCAGAGGCACCTGCACACCCATGTTTAATGAAGCACTATTCATAATAGCCAAGTTATAGAAACAGCCAAGATCCCCCACTACTGACAAATGGATTAAGAAAATGTGGTATTTATACACAATGGAATTTTATGCATCCATGAAGAAGAATGAAAGGTTATCATTTGCTGGTAAATGGATGGAATTGGAGAACATCATTCTGAGTGAGGTTAGCCTGGCCCAAAAGACCGAAAATCATATGTTCTCCCTCATATGTGGACATTAGATCAAGGGCAAACACAACAAGGGGATTGGACTTTGATCACATGATAAAGTGAGAGCACACAAAGAAGGTATGAGGTAGGCAAAACACCCAAAAAACTAGATAGCATTTGTTGCCCTCAATGCAGAGAAACTAAAGCAGATACTTTAAAAGCAACTGAGGCCAATAGGAGAAGGGGACCAGGAACTAGAGAAAAGGTGAGATCAAGAAGAATTAACCTAGAAGGTAACACACATGCACAGGAAATCAATGTGAGTCAGCTCACTGTATAGCTATCCTTATCTCAACCAGCAAAAACCCTTGGTCCTTCCTGTTATTGCTTATACTCTCCCTTCAACAAAACTAGAGATAAAGGCAAAATAGTTTCTGCCTGGTAGTGAGGGATTATGGGAGGTATGGGAGGGAGTAGGGGGGTAAGGGAGGGGGAGGGGGAAAGCGGGGAGAAATGACCCAAACATTGTATGCACATATGAATTAAAAAAAGAAAAAAGAATCCCTTACACTGACCAAGTCCTTCATAAGACACAATGCTATTTCATATTTATAGCACTACTTCAGTCTTTTCCCAAACAATGAGTCAGTCATTAAAGACATTTTTCCTGTTGTAAATGGAGAAAATAGTAATCGCCATCATTTACCTATTACATATTTGCCTCCTAGATGCCAGGCCCTCGGCCCATGGTTTGCATACATAATAATGTTCAATCCTCAGCACTGGAGTTTGCACTTTGGAAACCTGGATGAACATAGCATTCTTGTGAGCCTTCTAACCTGGGGTTTTTAATTATTAGCAAAGTGGAAAGAATAGAAAATAGACTTGGAGGATGCAATTAACCCGCAGATTCTCAGAGGAGGCTCAGACTCAGCTCCTCTGCGTCGTACATGTAAGCACCATTTGCTGCTAGTGTCTAGTGAAGACCCTGGTCCTTCTTGGGGTGGTCAGAGCTAGAAACCAGAGCACTGCCTCCTGGCCCAGGGTTCTTTATACCTCACTGTCAGCCCATTTAATCTTACATAGTGGGGGATGGCACATGAGAGGTTTTATGTCTGTCCCCCCCACTCCAGGTTCCTGGAATCCATACATCTTCCCTAACCATTCCGCTGCTTCTGGGGTGTCACATAAACACTACCAACAAGTACATTTCTGAGTCAACTTTGTAAAGCTATAGGAAATGCAATGACTTAAAAGCCAATGTGCTTTTAATATGCAAAACTAGGGAGAAAATAAAGGAGTTTTTGTGGCATTCCAAGACTTTGATTTCAATATAATTATCACAGCTTTACAGATTCCATAGCAGAGAATTCAAACCACAGACAGGGAGCTAATGATGTGATGGCACTTTCTTGTCACCCAGAGTAGACACAGGGAAGTCCTCCATGAGCCGGTGAGAGACAGAATGGACAGAAGCAATGGAGTGAGAAACAGGAGAGGAGGGAAATTTGACATAGGCAGTGGATTCCTTCCCTGTCCTACCCTAACTTGTGTCCTTGGCAGAGGACAGAAGTGCATAATGGAGAGGTGACAATAGACAACAATGACAGGATGAGGTGGGGCTCAAGATCAACAATGTGCCTTGCTCCCCAGGATGAGATGAGCAAAGGTATGTTTCTGAGAGAGGCTTTGTCCACAGCAAGACTCAGCAGTTAGGAGCCAGCTCTCAAACCATAAACAATGACTCAGGTGAGTGTTGGGCTCTGCCCTTGGACCCAAAATTTAAGGGAGCACCCAAAAACCAGCCTTCAAATAATATCTTAATGCATGATTTCAAAAAATTAAAATTATCAAAGACCAGTGATAGACAAGCTATCAAAAATATCAGCCTAATTGTGCTAGCTATTTTGTTTTACCACTCTGCACTTCTGTGCAACAGAAAGCATCAATTCCAATCAGCCCATGAATACTCCCTGGGTCCCATCAGCCTCTGTGTCCCTTGATGGACACTGATGTTGAAGTTTGAAAAGATGGGGAAATAAGAGGCTTTATGTACAATTATATTTTTTAAGGTGTAAAATATATAACATACAAATAATTGCCATTTTAAACATTTTGATGTATATTTAATGGTACTAGGATGTACACACATTGTTCCACAACCACCATCATCGTCCATCTCCAGAATTTTGCATATTCTGAAACTAAAACTTTAACCTGTATTGTTACTAAACAATAACTTTCCAGGCTCCCCTCCCTTTAGACTTAATCGTTATGTAAGCATACTTTTTTTTTGACATATAGGTTTTATTAATATGACCCACTTGATTCAAAATATGGGAAGATTTTTTAATAAGATACATGGGGACACATTTTTCCTATGGATCCAATATGGCTTGGTAAAGTCCCATGAAAGGTTATTGTGAGTTATTACCTAGACAACACTAGGAAAATGCCAAAATTCATCCAAATAAGATAGCAAACCATGTCTACTCTTTACACATCCAAACTCAGCCAACGTGCTTTACATTTCCCTCAAATGTTAATAACCAGCCACCCTGTCCAAAATGATAAAACCTATGATCAAAAACAAGACTTAGGACTTAGAGACTCAGGGCCCATTGCTCCTTCTCTGCCCCCACAGCAGGGCATGGTAGAGTCCTGTTGGTTCAGCCTCCAATGAGCTCTCACGATTGCTGCCTATCACTGGTATTACAGGAATGCATGCCACCAGTCCCTGTGTCTGGCACTCTTGCCAAGGCCTCCTGTATAAGCCTTCTACAACTTTCTGCCTCTAACCCATTATCCTCATTAAGACTAAAGTCATCTTTAAGACAAATCACAGCAGGTCACCTCTCATCTCAGCTTCCCTCCCACACCCCATCTCCAGGCCTTGCACTTGCTTCCTGTACAGTTTGTCTGGCTCATTCCTTCTCTTTCACCCTTCAGCCTAATTCGCATCTCTTTAGCAAAGAACACCAGTACTCTCACAGTGTAAGTATGGAAGTGTTTCTCACAAACCTGTTGTAATTCCTTTCTTCTATTTGTTGGTTTATTTATTTGTCTCCACCTTTGGCATGTAAGTGCCACTACCACAGGAAGCCCTGGCTTCCTACCATTAGTAATCCTTATGCTACACAGTAGGTACTCAACCTGTTGAATAAACACACAAACAAGTGATTGTGCTTTTGTGAAAAGTATAAAACAGCCCCCATTTGTTGCAATCGCTGCATGTTCAACATTGTGCAAAGCATTTTATACAGTGTCTTATATCCATATTCCAATTTTATGTGAGAAACTGGAGGCTCCTAGAGTTTTATGAACTTGCACAAAGGCAAAACATTGCAAGTTGAACTTTGTGATATGAATTAAAAACTGGTGTGCTAGTTGTTGTGAACCCAGAGAACAGGCACCAATGATAAGCAAACATAAATATTTACACAAAATATTTCACAGTACCAGCTATAAAATGGCATGCTACTGAAGAAATGTGTCACAGTAATGTTCAGATAGTCTAGTTTTTAAATAGGAAGCATCCCAATTAGCCCCCATTCCACTCCTGCTTTAGTCACATTTCTTTGGAAAGAAATAGGAATCGTCTTTTCTAAATGTAATATTCACTGGGGATCCCAAAGCAGGCAAAATTAGCTGCCCACATCAGGATAGTTCCCAGGATTAAGTCAAAAGGGCCACAAGTTTTGCCTCATTTCATTCTTTGAAAACCACTGGAGGTAGATATGATCGTTACTTCCACTGTATAGATGGGGAGAATAGGAGTCCTATCTTTTAGGCAGGGACACAAAGCTGGTGATAGGGGCAGAATCTGCACTCAGGCTTGACTAACACTGGAGCCCTTCCTTTTAACTGTTGTCTCACCTCAGACATTCTTCAGAGTGGTTCTGTGGGGGCATAGGTGTATGTGGGAGTGGGTTGGAGCACAGAATCATGGCATTCCACAGCAGGCACAGTCTCAGGCAAGCATTTCAAGTTGGCAGAGTAGTCACCTATAGGACGACAAAGGTCCAAATATCTGCCATTAGCAAAACTTTCCTGGGGAGGAGCACATTACGCATTACAGGGTTTGCGAGTCAGCTGCACCTAGGTTGTGTCTTTTGCAATTTCCTGTCTGTGTGACCCTGGCCATGTTATATAGCTCTCTGAGCACCCAAAATGCATGGACATAAAGTAGTAACTACTCCTTCAAGGGATAGGGAGACTTGAATGACATAAATTACAGGAAACTCTTTGAATAGTGCTTGTCACAGAGTAAGTGTGCAAACCTCAGAGACCTTATTATGATTAACATCTTGAATATTTTCTAGTCCTTGATTTAAATTTTCAACAAGAAAGAAGTTTCCAGTGACAAAATCAGATCAATTTCCACTGGTCGGGGGCTTGAGGGGTGAGGACACATCCATCCCATATTATCACTGAACAGAGGAAGGGGGGTGCTTGTGAGCAGATTAGCTTTTTATTCATGGAGATAAACAGCTGGGTTTTCCCAACATAACAGGGAAGAAATGTGGCATGAAATAAAGATTAGCCCATAAGTCTTATCATTATTCCTCCATGAATACATTAAAAAGTGAATATGATGCCCCTATTTTCTTCAAAATTTATCAAATTTTTGCTATAGATGTTTTCTAGAAGAGGTAGGTAAGGTTGCCTGTGTAGAGCCAATGTGAAGCGCAATTTGAGTGGATAAAATAGTTTCATTTCTTTTTTTTTTAGGTACTAGGGCTTGAACTCACGGCCTATATCTTGAGCTACTCCACCAGCCTGTTTTTGCGATGGGTTTTTTGAGATAGGGTCTCGTGAACTATTTGCCTGGGCTGGCTTCAAACCTCTTTCAATCCTCCTGATCTCTGCCTCCTGATGAACTGGGGACACCTTTTAGTTTAATACAGGAAATTGAAACAACTGTGCTTGACAAAACATAAAACTCTACTCAAACATCCTTTATTTAAAGGAAATATAATTAATTATTAAATTAGGAAGGAACCAAAACACTGCCCTCAATACTGATGTCAATCAAATTTTGGTTATAGTGAACATGGACAATTATTACACACATACCATTAGAAAACTTCTGCCTTTCAGTTACAAGGAGAATTTACCACAAAAGAGATCATGTGTAAACATTACTGGCACCAGCCAAAAAACACATGGTGTACCTTTGTGACTCCAAAAAACAGGTCCCAACATGAAATAAACCTGAAATTTTACACTAAATATTACAAAATACTATGCCACACAGGCCAGCATGCTAAAGAATGCAACACAATGATTATAAATATTTACTCGGATAATCTGAGCCTTTTAAGTCCAAAAAATTCTATTTATTTATCCATTCCTGTAGTATATGTTATATTCATGTTTTTGCCATGAGAGTCAGTAGGGAATTAATTTGTTAAACTGTAGTTTTCAGAGGTGATTTTGTGCAAAATAGAACCAGGACAAGCATGATATAGAGTCTCTTCTGCAGAGAATAGGGGAATTCTTCTTTTGTAGTCGCTAACTCTTTTCAGTCTAAATTACCACTGGTGACTCTGCATAAGATACGGTCTCACCATGGCAAGACAGGGTCACAGTTTTTTCATGTATTTTAATAATAAGGTAGGTTCGATGTAACATAAATTTATTTGAAGAACTGGCTGAAATATCATAATAAATAATACTTTTAGAATTTGGTTTATACTATTTTACTCTCCTCCATATGCAGCCACTCTTTTTTTTTTTTTTTAACTTCTGTAGCTTTCCAATATTGGGAGCCTTATTCTTTGCATGAAGAAAAATACTCTTTATCAAAATCTTATTTCTTGAAATCAATTTTCATATTTTCTACTAGGTTCAAATCGAAGAGTCTGTGATGACGAGAACTATTAAAACCACAAATAAAAAACCTTTATCAGGCCAATTGCTCTATAAAATAATTTTAATTCATGGGACAGATTATGATATTAAAATAAAAAGAAGATAATTTGCCAAGATATTATTGGCCAAGCATTAACCTTGCTTTTAGGAATCCTGTTTTACAATGAGTTCACACTGACTTTAAATTGTAAGTTAAGCCTATGAACTGCATTACAGGACTTAGATAAGTTGGTGCTATTTCTGCCATCTTAAAACTGCTCTTACTACATCAACATTTCCTTTCAGTTACTGATCTGTTGCTCTTGGATTTTTAGCAAGAGATGAAAGTTATTTGTACACATTTTCCCCAATTTTTCCTTAAATTCACTTCAGTGAGAATGTTGCTCCAAACACTCGACAGGTTTCTGCAATCTAAATCACAAATGACATCCTTATCACTACATCCCATGGTCAGCTCCCAGTCCCCATCTTACTTAGCTGTCAACAGCCCTGTCACAATTGATGACTCCCTTCTCTTTTACTCTTTCTTCTCCTGTGTTCCAAAAGAACCTGCTAGTTCTCTCAAGGGCTGTCCTCAAATATTCCAGGATATCATTTGAGCTGTATTTAATTGGTGAATCAAGTCACAAAGACCAGCTTAGATTCAAGGGCCGGGCGGATAGATTGCAGTATGGGAGTGAACAGGAAGGGAAGGAACTGTTGGCAGCTGTCCTTGAAGACTGTACCAAATACCTAAAAATAAATAGAACTTAAACAGGGCTATAAAAAAGGGGGACAGGAAATCAAGAGAACTATGTCTCATTTAGAGAGATAGTAATAATTCAACACAACATATTTACATAGAATATTCTGATCACCTATTGTTTGGACAAGTCCCCCTGCCCTATCTTCTTCCTTGCCAGGAAAAATAGATTTTTAAGAATTCAGAGTACTGAATACTAATACTAATTAACCTTACTTATGACTGCATAAATGAAACTCAAAGATATGAGGGCTGGCATGTTTGCCGTTTTCTTGAATTTTCCCACATGATTAAAAGTAGCCTTGCCTAACTCAAGGTATCTTGTCCCTTAGATCAAGGGCAAACACAACAATGGGATTGGACTATGAGCACATGATAAAAGCGAGAGCACACAAGGGAGGGGTGAGGATAGGTAAGACACCTAAAAAACTAGCTAGCATTTGTTGCCCTTAATGCAGAGAAACTAAAGCAGATACCTTAAAGCAACTGAGGCCAATAGGAAAAGGGGAACAGGAACTAGAGAAAAGGTTAGATCAAAAAGAATTAACCTAGAAGGTAACACCCACGCACAGGAAATCAATGTGAGTCAATGCCCTGTATAGCTATCCTTATCTCAACCAGCAAAAACCCTTGTTCCTTCCTATTATTGCTTATACTCTCTCTACAACAAAATTAGAAATAAGGGCAAAATAGTTTCTGCTGGGTATTGAGTGGGGGGGGAGAGGGAGGGGGCGGAGTGGGTGTTAAGGGAGGGGGTGGGGGCAGGGGGAGAAATGAACCAAGCCTTGTATGCACATATGAATAATAAAAGAAAAATGAAAAAAAAAAAACAAGGAAAGATACAACACGAAAAGCGATGTAAAACTGTAACTTAGTAGTGCAACTTTCTAAATTCATGTGTAAATATAGAAAAGAAGACTGGAAAAAAAAATAAAATAAAGCATTTTCACCGTAAAAAAAACCAAAAAGCTATCTTGTCCTTATTCAAGGCAAGAATGTGAACATAGCAACAGGTATGACTGGTGCTAGGTATAGCTGTTGTCCATAATCCCACAATTATCTAACCTTCATATATCAAGACCAGAACTGAGTCAGATGGCTTCCATTAACTAAAAAGGATTTGGAAAGTGAGTGTATGGATTTTGATTCTTCTAGACTATAATTTAGAAATAGCAATGAAGAAGAGGGTTGGTCTATCTTTTAAATTAATGAATCTGTAGGGTTTGCTACAATTACAAAAGGAAAATTCAAATAAATAAATAAATCTTTGAGTGCCTAGGTTGAAAACTTTTACTGAAAAAGATCAGATAGTAAATATTTTAGGCTTTAAAGTCTACATTGTCTTTGGACAATACTCAAAACCTAAGGCACCTGATTATATTCAAATAAAACGTTATTCACAAAGACAAATGGCGGGCCAAATTTGGTCTATGAGTTTCAGTTTCCTCACCCCCAATTTAGAAAGATAGTTGAACAGAAAGATATCTCACTCATGTATTCTTTAGATTCTGACATCGCTCCCCAAATGGTTTACACAGTTGCCAAAAACCGTACTTCCTATTTGTGGAACAATATGTCAAAAAAGTATTATATCATTGCATTGGCAATTGGCCAGGGGTTAGGGGTGGGTAACAAGCAAAACCCAAACAAACAAAAAACAAGAACAAATGTAACAAATGTCACCAGAATTTCATTATAGAAATAAAATATATTTTTATAATGCATTTCGGTCATGTTCTATAATCAAACTTCAGATAGGCCATTCAAGCAATTTTCATTTCTTGATGACAACAATTCTTTTGAGAAGTAGATAGAAGCATTTTGTACAAGTCCTGTAGGACTGTCAAGAACTTAAACATAGTAAGGAGACAAGATGAATCCATAAGAACTCTGTACTCAAAAAGTTTATTTTAAAACAATTTCAATGCAATTTTGAAGTTCTTCATATGACCTGATTGTTACATTTTGCCCTTAGATATTCTGAATCTCTTAGTTCAAACTCAACAGCATTTTTCCAAGTATGGTATCATCATAATAGCTGAAAATGAAAATGATTCCAAAAATAACTTCGAGTTAATTGTGCAGGTGAGAAAATATATCCACCCACATATCAGCCAGTGCCAAATTGTCTGAACAAAAAAATAAAAATCTAGAAAGAGAGCAACTAAGCCCAAATCGAAAAAGAAATGCTACAATACATTTAAAGCACTATTGTAAACACCACCATTTCAAGCATTTTATAAGACAGGGTCTTCTTAACAAAAATCATATCAGAAAATTCTTTTTTTAAAAGTATACATAAGTACAAACTAATTTGTACACTCTCTTCCGCCCAACAGATTATTTCTAGTTTTCCCATATATGGCATCTTGCATTCGTGATTCTACTTTGTCTTTTATCACCTTCTACATTGTGACAATAACTGCTAAAATCTTTAAGTTTAAAACTTATCTTCTAAAAAGAGCTCTTTTGGTGATCTCATGAGACCAACTTCTGGCCAAGAGTTAGATATAATCTCTATTATTTCCTCTCCTTGCTATGTCCCTCTATTTGTTTCCAGAAAATCTATAATATGTAATGATTTAGAATTAATACCCCAATTCCCCAGATCTTTTAATGAATTCACTTACACTTGGGGATCTGACCAAGGCATCTGTTCATGAATAGTGGAATGATTACCAAGTTCGGATGGAAAGGCACACTGCCATCTTTTCCTGAAATACATCCCAGCTGAGAAATCAACTGCTCCATGCCTGGATTTTCTTGTGTGTCAAATTTTTTTATGTTAAATATAAAACTTTTCTGGACATTTTCTTCCAAGCCACCTCTCTTTACACTGCTATATCTGTTACATAATAGATAAAAAGATCTAGCAGGTGAAACTTCCCTTATATATCAATACTGGAACTTTATATGAGAAATTAACATCTGACTCAATTAATAGTCATTGTGTCTCCAAATTTCAGAAATCATTTTTAATTACATTGGGCACAACTGACACCTCTTATTCCTCCATCTGCCAAAAACTTATCACAAGGTGAATCATAGTCTAATCCATTCAGTATCTCTAGTTGATATCAGAGGGCAATATATAATCTCTAATTCGTTGGTTTGTTTCTCATCAATTAAGTATTGTACACATTAAAGTTCCAGCAAATTTAATTTTTTTCATTTTATATGCTTAAAAATGGAGTTGTCTCTTCATAAATGTCATATAGTCTTGATAGCATGTATTTTCTGTTGCCAGTTCTCTCAAATAAACCGTTGGGGAGTTACAGTGGTCACTAACCCAAGCCCCCTCTTGAAATCAAAAAAGAGCCAGGCAACACTGTTGACTTTGAGATGGTCACCAGAGTGTGCCAGGGACCTTGACAATCAGTGGAGCTTCTGCCATTGTGTGACTGACTTGGACTGAAATTGTTGGCCTGGTGGCAGAAGGTTGTGCTATCACACATGTTTTCCAGACTGCTTCAAAATCATCTTGCCAACAATTTTGTCCTGTCCTGTTCCCCAAGGGTGGAGGCAAGCAGCCAGCGTGATTGCCCACAGTGAAGAAATTTCCTGGTTGTTGTAGACCTGTGACCCTGAGTTGGGACACTGGTTCAAAAGCTTACCTTATCTGTCCTGGCATAACCCTGTGAGTTCAAAACTCAGGATAGAAAACATTTTTGAAAATGTTTTCAAAATAATCCTCTTCAAGCATTATTTGATACTTGTTAATCTTCATTAGCCTCCATAGGGAGTTTTTGAAACATAGAACATGAACTCTACTACTATGTAAATAAAAATGATGTGTCTGTCCTTTAGAGGCTTAAAATCAATAATGGATAAGAGTGAAGAGATAAGATTTGTACTGAGTTATTGCTACTCCTCAGGTAATTGGGAGGGGACTCATTTTGGTATCTATCACCAAGCAGGTCATGTCATTAGTCAAAATTTTCACCATTGACAGATCATTGATGCAACCTCCCAACTCACAGAATCACAGACTGTCCTGAGCTATATGCCAGAAGAACTCAAGGGTCAGTAGTACTCTTGATATTTCCCTTGGTCAACCCATAGTGCCTACCAGAGTGCTGTATGCAACCTGATACTTATGTGTGTATGGAATGAATGAATGAGTGAATGAATCCAACCTTTAAATAAGATTTTACCTTTTTGCTGGTTTCCCAAGAATCTACCCACAATCTACAACAATTGAATGCTCTTAGACTAATGAATGTGCCCAACTTAGACCTTGAATTTCAATAATCAACATGTTAATAATGATTATAAGCAAGTATTAGCATTTGATGAGCACCACTTGCTAGTTGTCATAAAAATATTCTCTCCGTTAATCTTTACAACAAATTAAAATGGTAAGTATTACTACCATTATCTTGCAGAAATTCAGCCTTAAAGCAGTAACTTGTTCAAAGCAGACAATTCAAAGACTGGAACACAGATGCTCAAACTCCAACCCCTTTCTCTTTCTTCTATATCACCTTGTCTGTTAAAGTACACAGACCAAATCTTTCCTTAGAAAGAGTAGACACACTCTGGGTTGGAGATGCCTACCATCTTGGTTACTTCCTTCCCCCGACGATGAGACTGTGTCTTCTCATATGTTAGCCACTAGCCAAATGTAGTTTTTTCAATTAATTGAAATAAACAAAACAAAAATGTCCATTTCTTACATTAACCATATTTCAAAAGTGTTTAATAACCACATGAGGGTACTGACTAACTTACTAAACAACATACACATAGGACATTTCCATCATCATGGAACGCTCTTCCCTAGAAGAAAAGAAAAGTCTTATTTCTAGAACTCTTATTAGTAAGTCTGAATTCTGCCATTTTTATATGACAGAGGTAAGACAATTTACAATCGGCTTGCATTTTGTTCAGACAGAAATGATATGCTTCTCATTTGACCTGTGAATTAACATGTTGTATCTTTTGTTTACTGTTGCTGCTGATTCCCCTCCCCCATCTTGAGATACAAGGGCTTCTACTTGCCAGTGGCAATGGAAATGGATTTATACTAATTTGTGCCTCAAGCCCTTATCGTTGCCTTTTACTCCCAAAGATTCAAAGTGAGAGTGAGCTGACCGGTTTTCTGTCCATAGGAGAGCAAAACTATTTGATCCCCTTGCAGATCAAAATCAAAACACCTCAATAGCCTAAGGTCATCAAACTGACCCATATTAATTTCTCTGATTCCAAGGAGATAAACACTAACTGGTTCTACATCATGATAAATCTATAGGACTGCAATCAGGCTTTGATGATTTCCTATCATTTGGTTTTCTTTTTCTTTTTTTTTTTCAGAAGGTTCTAAAAGGTGCACTGGCTACCTTCAGATCATTTTCATTTCCCATTAAGAAAAAGAAGTCCCAATGTGTTTTATTAAAATTTTTCATCATGCATATTACACTCCAGCTTCTATTTTCTCACTAAAAAGGATTGATTAAATCAGCAGGCTGCAGCCGAATCGTGTTTAAGACTCAGTGTGACTGGAGTCAAATTTTTTTTCCTAATTTTTTTTAATCCCTGGGCAAGGCTGGCCTTCTGCTCTTTTATTTAGTAATATTCAAACAGTGCAGCTTTAACAATGGCTTTGTTGGTCATTTCACTCCCCACCAAGGACATGTAGAGTAAAAATTTCAAAATGCCTCAAATTACTTTGCTTAATAAAAATTGACAGGTAGTGTTGATCTAAGAAAAACAAGTGGTTAGAGGTGAAGAACTCACAGCACAAAGCATGCCCGATTGCTATACTGTTGGGCACATTTTGTAGGCTTGTTGTAACTTGCAGCAAAGTTAAAATAATAACGCTTTTGTAGTAATGATACCTTACATATCTAGAGTGGTTTTCATCTACTGTTAGCCTAAGGCTTTTTACATACTATATATAGATACTTCTTCAACTTCCACTGAAATCCAGCTAGCTTCGGGGTGGAACCAATCATCTGCTCTCTGCCAGCAATATTACACAACAGTTTTCAGGAGGGAAAATGAAGAATAATTTCTCCCGTTGAAACTCCAGGAGGAATTTCTGAGTGGGAAGAATGTAATTTCTAAGTTAGAATTGGCACTGACACTAGGACTTAACACCCCAATTCATACGGAAAGTGGGTGTGGAAACTTCAAAGAACATGGGGGGTCACGGCCATAGTTTTAGTTCTCAAATGATTAATTATAGCATTTATGAAAATGAAAGCTATTTCCCAATAGGACTTCTTGCTTTTACCTGCTTAGCCTAAGAGGACCAGAAGGATTTTTTTCCCTTTTTAAGGAAAAATAATTATAAAAATATACCTATATTTTTAACCATGCAAGTGGTCTACAAAGGAAATGAATATGTATTCAGCTCTACTAGGCATGGGTTGAGTGATATACATATATGTATCCTTATGAATAATTAATTATTCTGCAAAGTTTATAATTTTCAGAGGAGTATAAAAATTAAACATGAATAAAACTATTTAAGAACACAAAACAAGTTTATATTTTGGGATTCCCCATGTCCAATATCCTAAAGAAGGAATTTATAATGAGAAGTTACTGATGTGAACAGAAAGATGGAAAAAAGGAAGAGGGGCTAGGTTGAATATGAAAAGATAAGAAAGGAACAATTTTCATCTACTCAGAGGTAAAAACGCCCAACATGAAAAGCAATCTTTATCTTTCATACTAGAGAATCACTGGAATCCTTTTTTCTCTCAAATTAATCTAAACGCCGGCAAAGGACTAGCTCTAGAATCTCCAAAACATAGATCAAGAGTTGCATATAATCCCTGTTTGGCTATCTGTTATGCAAAATTTTAAGACTGACCCAACTACACATTAAGGAGAAAAACTAAAGAAATCTTTAGAGTTAAAAACCCCAGCATTTCAATCCACTTTTCACCTATGATATAATCTTTACAGCACAAAATTCTTAATCTCTCAAACTTTAATTTTTAAAGTAATTATATAAACATCAACTTATTAATATAAAAAATTTCCACCCCTTGAAAAAATATTCTTTTTTTAAAATGTAAGTATTTTATTTATTTATTTATTTAATTTTAATTTTTTTATTATTCATATGTGCATACAATGCTTGGGTCATTTCTCCTCCCTTAAAAAATATTCTAATAAAAAAATTTAAGGGTGATCAAGGCAGAGCCATGACCTATTATAGCTTTCCTGGTTCTCATTGCCAGATTGCTCTAGGTATCATTAATTTATCAATTTATTAATTAATCCAACAAATTTTAACTAAATGACTATAGCACCCTCCAGCTGTGACAATCAGAAATACCTTCAGATATTGAAAAATACCCTCTGGTAGGCAAACTTGCTATCAACCGAGAATGACTGATATCCACAAGATCATTTTTCTCTGAGTCAGGAAGATGACCTACATTTGGGTAGAATTATGAAAGATCATTTCTAGAAAGAATATTAAGAATTGAGCAATTATAGATCAAAGTGAAAGGGAGAGGAAATATCTGTATTAAAATGAAATCTCAGAAAGTTTTTTAATACATGTTTTATTTTTTAACTTTTCAGACATACACAAACACAGATTAAATAAGAAAATGAAACTTAATATACCTACCATTGTGACTACAGATTGTATCTTCCATATATGTTTCATATATCCCTTTTGAAAAGAAAAGTCCTAAGGTTCATGATATTTTGTTCCTGACTATTCACTATATCATTATAAAGAGTGAGGACATATTCCCGTATAACAACAATAATAATAACGATTAGACTAATACTAGTGTTATACCTAAAGCATTAATAGTTCTTTATTATCAATTAACATAGTCCATATTCATATTTCCATTACTGTCGATAACATATCTTTTAAAAGTTGATTTGTTGATTAAAGACCTAAACAACATCAACAAATTGATTGGCTGCTCCTTATTCTTCCCACACTAGTCCTTTTCTCTCCCTGTGCTATTAACTTCAAACTTCTTCCTTCAATTTCTTCCAGAATGTCCCATTTTGGATTTGTCTGATTGCTTCTTTTTGGTGCCATATGACTTGTTTCTCTCTGTTATCAGTTTATTACCCACAACTCAGTTCATGTGGGTTTGTGTAGTGGCCACTTAATGCTTCCATCCTAAAGCTGTGATGTGCACCTTCATTATCTGAGTTGGGTTCTTCCACAGCCTGTCCATATGTGATTCTTCACCAATCTTTCACCTCATGGTTTTGAAATCTGTTGATAACCACTGCCCGAATTACTTCATTAAGGATTGCAAACAGATGGTATTTCTAGTTCTAGCATTCATTTTATAGAGTACATCATCTCTGTCTTTGTTTGTTGTTTTTTATGGGTTGTGGGTTTTTTTTTTTGAGAGACAAGGGTATCTCACTATGTTTCCCAGACTTGTTCAAATTCCTAGGCTCAAGTGATCCTCCTGCCTTAGACTCCACAGTAGCTGGCACTACAGATAGGTGCCACTGTGCCCATCATTTGGAAATTTTCTTTAAAAATGTTCCTTTATCAAGCAGTTCACAGGAGAAGCAGGATACATGTTTTCCTTCCCAGTACTCAGAGTAAGGAATTGTCTCCTTCACAGCTACGTAAGTTTTGAAAACTGTCTTGCTCTTTCATACAAGAAATTCTCCACAGAGCCCAAGTTCTTCTTTGAAAAAAATGGTATTTAGAGACCATAATCTGATCACTGAGTGCCCAACAACTAGGTTGTCATTGTTACAAAGGGCTTCTTAGTACCCCAAACTAGAAAAATGAATCGAGCTGGGAGTGTAGCTCATTTGTTGAGTGCTTGCTTAGCATGAATGAGGGTCCTGATGTGTGATTCCCAGCACCACCAAACTACCATCCAACCACAAAAAACCACTTTGCTATTTCTAATTCAAATATAATGCCAAAGGATTTTTATATAAATTCTTTGATTTTATAGCTGTGTGTCTTTTTTCAGATTGCTAATAATGTTAGTAAAATTATTTATACTATCCCATATATACATATCATAGTTTCAAACCAATAATAGCAGCTCCAATGAAGTTTAAAAATTTTGTAGTTAAATTTTTGACTTTAGAATTTATCCAACTAAGGTTATATAGTCAGGACACTCTGTTCTAGAATTGTTTGATAAAATATCTTCTCTTAGGCCACAAACACTTGATACAGATTTGTTTATGTTAGTCTATTTTTTAGGAAACTTCTTTTCCTCTCTAGCTTTAATTTTTTTGCTAATATAAAAAGTTTTACATGCAAGTCAAAACCATTTAACAAATTATATTGAAAGATGCCTCACTTCTTTTGCCCTATTCTCTTTTGCCATCATTAAACATTTTCATTAACTTGAATGTGTTCTTCGTGTTTGTTTTTACAAACACAAACAAGCACACCATATATTGCATTTTACACCTTGAAAGTCAAAGGGAACACACCTTGTACACTTTTGTATACTTTGCTTCCTTTACCGTGAGGGACATGGAAATTCATCTCCCAGACTCCTCTTCAGAGAAAAGATATTTTGCTGCGCTGCTGGGAATCTTCTAAACAGAGCATCCTCAGCTGCCAGCCTCTGCAGGGCTGATTCAGCAGCAGAGAGCAGGATGGACCATATCCAGTGACAACTGAGCAGGGAGGAGAAGCTCTAAATGCCCAGCCAGTGAGGTCCCACGTGGATCGTCGGATGGGTAGCTAAGGTAGTTGTGGTGCTCCATATGGGAGCACTTGAGGTTACTGCTTGAGCTTTCATTGCAGTCTAATTCTTTCTCTGCTCAGTCCTGCTTCCTTGTCCTGTATTTTCATGTACTAATCTCTGGAACACTGCTCTATACACAGCCTGCTCACAAACTTCCATATCACAGACTTCTCCTGAACAAAGTTGTCAGATTTAACAAAAATATGGGGTGCCCAGTTCAATTTAGAATCCAGGTAAAAAAGGAATTTTTCAGTGTAAGGATATCTCCTGAAAAAGTTGGGGCATATTTATACTTATCCTAAAAACCACAATATTCACTTAATAGAACAGCGTACAACTTACTCTGCCTTTGTATATAAAGTGAGCCTTGTCTCTGCATTGACAAACTCAACCAACTACAGATCAAAAAGGAAATAATTGCATCTCTACTGAACACGTATATTTTTCTGATCATTAGTCCCTAAATAAGATAGTATTAGAACTGCTTCCATAGCACATACATTGTATTAGGATTACAAGTAATCTAGAGACGATTTGAAGTATACAGAAGGATGTGCATAAGTTATATGCAGATTCTGTACCATTTTATGTAAATAAATACATGCCCATATGCATAGTTATTAAAATTTATATCTATAAAATATTTATAAAATGCATATTTATATAAATAAGGTGTTAATTAATCCATAGACTTGAGCATCTATGGATTTTGACATCCACAGGGGTTCTGAAACTAATCCCCTGTGGATAGCAAGGGATGACTGACAGCTCTTCTCCATTTCTTTTTGGTGTTCATTAAAAGATTTTACTTGTAGATACTCATTATTTACAAAGATTATTTACAATGTCTGCCATTATATTATACATTACAATGAATAGTCTTAGTATATGACATTCCATAATGAATCAATGTGCTTTGGGGTAGATCTTTAGAAATGGGATTTCCAGATTAAAGTAAGCACATATGCAATTCTGTTAGATTTTGCCAATTTTCCCCTTGTAAGGAATTTACCAGTGTGACATGATGGAAAGGCAGAGAACAAAATACAGTGGTGCTTTTCTCTGAGTAGGAATTACTGATTAGTCTTATTACAGCTTATTTTGCTTTATTTTCAAAGTATTGCAGATTTCAAATTATAGTACTGGCTTTATGTGTGTGTGTGAATATGATAGCATGAATTTGAAAAAAGAGAAATGCTCCTCCAAATGGACAAAATAGCATGATCAAGCCAGACACCAATGGAAGACTAGAGCAAGAAGAAACTGGAAATGTTATTCTCTTAAAACCTAAACAAAAAGCACTAAAAAGCACTGGACAACAGATATCAGGGACTTTCAAAGTATTTGTATATATTCTTAAACCAAAGACTTTTCTAAGAAAATAGCCTGAAATGTTGATGGTTTACATGCAAGGTGTCCATAGTTCAAATTTTGAACACAAGTAAATATGGTATGGCTATAACAATGTAACTTTTAAGAATTTGAATGAAAGTCACTATCAAAATAATAACAACCCCAAAGAAAATTCTCTGATGTTGTATCACACAATTCATGATTTTGATTTACTGAGCACCCTTCAGTATTTCTGTATGTATATGCAACTTGTGTAACGTTACAATAAAATAGAACTCAAGAGTCTACATTTTACAAAACTTTATATCAATAATTAGTTTCTATTTTGTGACTATCTTGGTATTTATCACCTCATGTTCAGCCCACTTACATGTGTCTATTTACCTATCAGTTTTATCCCTCCTCACCTTTCTCCAGGTAGTTCAAGTTCTAAGTTTAAATTCACAGGCAGATGACAGACTATCACTGCTTATTTTTATGTAAGTGTGTTCACTCTGTAGGTATTTCTCTGGAACTGACTTTTCTCATTCAACATCATATATCATGACCATTGGTGTATATCATCTTATGTAGCTCTAAATCACTCATTTTAATTAGCTGCATATTTTCTTATATTTCATTCATTTAACCATGGCATTCATGGCAGTTTTCCTGTTTCTATGCTGAAATAAACATATCTGCGTATTTTATCACATATTTGTACTGCTGGATGAAGGAAAAGATTACCATGAGTGGAACTGCTATATATTTTTTAATTTGATATATTTTTAATTTGAAATATATACTTCCAAATGTGTTTTTACAGGTCCATACCAATCAACATTCCCATCAGCCATGGATGAGTGCCCTGTCTCCTTGTACTCACCAGCACTTTGGTAAATGTTTGCCAACCAGATGAGCAAAAAGGGGTAGCTCTGTTGTTAATGAAATAAAGCATTCTTCCATACATTTACTGGCTTCTTGAGTTTCCTCTTCTGTAAATTGCCTACTCATATTCTTTAAACATTTTTTTACTAGGAACCTCACCTTTGCTCACCTAATTGTAGGTATGTTACAATATTATGGCTAGTGTTCTTTTTTTGTCCCATGTATCATTGCATTTTCTTCCAGCCTATTATTTGCCATTTTACTTGGCTTTGGTTTAACATAGCATGCAAAAATATCTTTATGTTTGAAGATTTTCACTGTTATGAGTTTTCTGTGTTGCTTCTTTTGCTCTTCTTTACTTAAATGTCATTAAAAAAATTCTCCTAAATACTCTTATCAGGTTTTAGGCTTTTTTTTTTTTTTTGTGGCACTCAGGGCATTGTTGCTAGGCAGGTGGTACTCAGTGCATTGTGCTTGTTACCACTTGAGCTGTGCTGCTAGTCCTTTTTGCTTTGGTTATTTTTGAGATAGGGTCTCATATTTATGCCATGGCAACCTGGACCCTGACCTTCCTATTTACTCTTCTTCAGTACCTGGGGTGACAGGTGCACAAAACCACATCTAGATATTGATTGACATGGGTCTTGTGAACTTTTTGCCAGGGATGGCCTTGAACTGCCAACCTCCTGATTTCCACCTCCCAAGAAGCTAGGATTATATGCATGAGCCACAACACCTAAGTGTTAGATATTTAAAAAAATATATATAACCTTTTATCCATTTGGAATTTATGTTTATTATATGAAGCAGGGTCCAACACTGCTATTTATCTGGATTGGCAGTTATCGAATCACATTTGGTAAACAAAACAAAGCACCATCTTCTATGTATTTTAATTTTCTAAGTACACACAGACGTATTTTTATACGGATATGCTAGCCTTTTCCTGTGCTGATGTCTTATCATTTTGATCATAATGGAACTTAAAGATTTTAATTTTTAGACACAATTTTTCTTTTTCAATATAATTTTTAGATACTTTAAGCATTTGTTCTTCTACATGGACATTAAGATTATTTCACCTTTTTCCTTCTACTCTTCATAAAAATGCCATGAAAGAACTCTGGACTCCTACTTGAGATTGTGTTTAATTCACATATTAAGATTTGGGTGATATTGGCATAATACACCTAGTTATACAAAATGTGACATATCTAAGTGGAAAGCTTGTAGACAATCTCTAGTTAGCATTTTTAAATATTGTACAGCTTTCAAATTTTTGATAGTGGGCTAGACTCAGAGCATGGCTCCAAATGGAAAAAAGTTATAAACTCTCTTATTTTTCTTCCTGAAAGAAGTAGTGAAATAGGAATCCTAGAATCAGTAGTGAAATATAAGTGGCACCTATTGTTGAGTGCCGACATCCCATTTTGTCACAGAAGGACCTATAAAAAACTTTCTATGACAAGGTGTCTGATGGATTCAATCAAATTACATGGCACTGTTATATGTGTAGAATGATTCTTTCCTTATAAAACAGAAACTCTAAAATAAGCATACCAGTTCAGTCTTCCAACATAACCATTGTGGTGGAGTTCACAGGAAGTAATAGCAATTAGTATACAGGGCATTTATAACTTCTTTCCAACATATAATAAATGCTTCATGTGGAAAATGTGAAAGCACTTTACCTGAAATCACCAACTACTCAAAGGATGAACTGGAGACAATGCTTAGTTAACTCAAAAGAAATTTCTGTGAATTCTCTAGAAAGTATTCTGGTGAAGGCTAAATTGCCAATTGAAAACTGTTATCCCTGAACAAACCTTATCAACATGTTCTTTGTTGTCTCATCTTCTGATATAGGTCTTCTTTTGATTCTTTTGAAGTATGAAAATGAAAGAGTGAAACATTAGGTACTCAATAAATGCAGGCTAAAACTTTCCACTGTAAAATTGTCTTCCTAAGTCAGCATTTTTTTAACCTTCTTCTTCTGAAAATCATAGAACAGCAACAAGAAGACAGAAAGATTTTAAAAAGTCTGTAAACACCATATTCAATGAAGATAAGGTAAAGATAAAATCCAGAGGTATGCATGTGAGCTGCTCCAAACAGTGTGCAATGGGAAGAAGTGAAGAGAATTACAAAAAGAAATTGCTGTGAGGGCCCAGGAATCATGCATATCAGACAGAGTCAGCAATAATACACTTCCTGAAAGTGAGAAAATTGTATCCTCTATTTGAAAATGAGGTAGACAAGGCTAGGGATGGAAGCACTCCAGCCTGTTTTTTTCCAAAAAAGCAGATGTAATGGACCTATACAAATAACCACAATGATATAGCATGTTTGCAAGAATGACATATTTGTTCCTATGGTAGCAGAGAAGGAGAAGCTACCAAGCTCTCAATGGGGAGGACTTCCCTGACCCTTCTGCACTCTGAGCTCCCCCCATCACAAGTCTCCTGCAAGCAAACAATGCACTCAGTGATGAGTAATAGAAAAGAGAGTCTAACATAGTGATGAAACAATAATATGACATGAAAACTAATGGGAAAGAAAAACAAAACTATTTAATGGATTAAAGAAAACAACTATGAGAGTGGGTTTGTCGATGGGGACATAGGCAGGCAAGAGAGGAAAAGAGAATGATAGACAGTGAATCATAATGAAATGCACTGCATCTGTATATGAAGATAGTATAATGAAATGCACTTGAATAATAGGGGAGCAGGGCAAGAGAGGAAATGATAGAGGGGGTTAATCTGATTAAAGTAATGTGTATATATATATATATATATATATATATATATATATATATATATATACAGGAAGGCAAAACATGCCCTGTCGGGGTGGTTACCAGTAAGAGGGGGGATGGTAAATGGAGAGGGTGAAGGAGAATAAATATGGTTGATGAACTTTGCATGGGTGTATGAAAATAGAACAATAAAACCTTTTGAAATTTTTCTAAGAAGGGTGCAGGAGGAATGAGGATAATAATGGAGATGGTGCATCTAATTAAGGTACATTGTAAGCACATATGAAAATGTCAAAAGGAACCCTCCCCCTGTACAACTAATATATGCTAATAAAAAACCAACATCATAAAATGCTGTCATGAGGCAAAAAAAAAAAAACCCCAAAAAACAAAAAAAAACACAGCTTGAAACACCAATAAGTGTTTTTAAAATGTGATAAGACATTTACTTTTATGAAGAAGACCACAAAAGAAAAGTAAGAACACTTGTGTAAATTTAAGAGTGATATGCAAAAACATAAATGCAAGAATTTAGGAGAGACACTGAGAGATACAAAGAGAAAATAAAATGTGAGATGCATAGATTCAACAAAGAATAGAAGTAGAACAAAAAACTAAATCTTTGGGGTCTTCCATTTCTACCAAGACATAGAGATATACTTTTCACTATTCTTCCCACTCAGTGCAACTTAAAACTCAGACAACATATGCACATAACCAACATGAAGACCCAAGAATTATCACATTGGTGAGCTCCCTGGATTTTCCTTTTTGCCTCATATATATCAGACCACATGTTGGAGAAACCAGCGACCTAGAAATGCTGAAGGGTAAAACAGAATCAACACCAATAAAAACCACACTCTCTAGCCTAAGGAACAGGAAAGGGGGCAACTAAGCATTCAGAAACATTCAGAAAATAACTGCTGTATGCTAACCAAATACCATAGAAAAACTATAGTCCTAGCCTCAGCCTTGACAGCAAAGGCCAAATGAGAAGTCTAGCTTTCTACCCTCCCCAGGCTATGACAAGCCACTGCAATGTCCCTGTTGGGATGGTGTCAAGGAAGGGAGTCAAGATTTTCATTCCAGATTGGAAATAGCAAGGTGACCCTATGCCCCAGAATGTCAGTGGGGGCCACATGAAAATCAGTAACAAGACCCTTCACAACCAAGGAACTGAAAATCTGACTTCCACCCAGCAGCAAGAAGTTTTTCCCATCTCAATGTCCATAGACAAATGGACATTCACTATGCAAATATCTTCACATAGTGATAATGAGGATTTATTCCTCCATCCCTTATGGATTGGAATCAGAAGAAAAAGAGAGATTTAAATAATACCCATGGTCTAATAATAGTCAAAATCTGTTTCATTGAAACATCATTAACTAAACTAAGAATGAGAAAAATCTCATTTTAACAACCAATAGACATAAGTAGTGAGATGATGAAAATATTGTTATCTGACAAAAATTTTAAAGCCATCTTCATAAAAATGTCTCAACAAGAAAATATGTGCACATCTAAAACAATCCTTAAAACAGAAAGTATTGGCAGAGAAATATAAGATGTAAAGAAGAACCAAACAAAAAACTTCGAACTGAAAAGTATAATAGCTGAAATAAAAGCCTCATGGAAAGGCTCAATGGCAGAATAGAATATTCAGAGGAAACAATGAGTGAACTTGAAGGTAGAGCAATAGAAGATGGACATTCTGGAAATAGACTCAAAACAAAATGATTGGAGTCTTAGTGATATCTTGGACCATAATGAAAGATCTAACTTGTGCATCAGCAACATCCAAAAAGAAGATAAAGAGTTGGGCTGAAAAAGTATGTAAAAAGTAATAATTGCCAATTTGTTCAAAGACACTAATGATAAAATAAACCCATGGAATACACACTAAGAAAGCACAGTCAAAGTTCTAGAAATTAAAAACAAAGAGAAACTTGAAAACAGCAAGAAAGAAACCTCTTACCTGTAGGAGTTTAAAAAAAACAAAACTAATGACTGCAGGTTTACCACCATTAATGAGGATAGACAGTAAGAAGCAGTATACTTTCAAGAACTGGAAAAAAAACCTGTTGAATTTTATATCTTTTGAAAATATCCTTTAGGAATGAAGGGGAAATGAACACATTCCCAGGTGAAGGAAAACTAGGAAAAGGTTTCACTAGGAGACTTGTGATAAAAGAGTGACTAATGAAAGTTTTCTAATTAGAAAGGAAATAATAAGAGAAAGAATCTTGGATTATCAGAAAGAAGATAGAGTAAAAATAAGTGTTAAGATAATACATTTTCTTATTTTCCTTAATTTCTAAAATATATTTGTCAGTTGAATACTGGCATCACTATTTAATATGACTCTAAATGTAGGAGAGAAAGGGGTTTCAAGACAATCAGAGATAAGAAAGATAACAGAATTAAAAGAAGATACAATTTCTATATTTCACCTGAACTGGAACAATGACAGTGCCACTAGACTGTTATGAGTTATGCAAAGAAAATATTACTTTAGAGAAACGATGAAAATAATTATATAAAGAAACATGAGATAATTTTAGATAAGTTTAACTTCTCCAAAATTAAAAACTTCTGCTTTGCAATTGACCCTGCCAAAGAGATAAAAAGAAAAGCTATAGGTTGAGAGGATAATTACAAACCACATATCCTACAGTGTACTAGGGTCTCGACTATGTAAAGAACTGTTAAAACTCAATGTTAAAAAATAAAGCCACTCTAATCCACAAAGTGACAGAATAGAGAATTAAATTTATATAATAATAACCATTTAGTGCAGAAAAGTCATTTGATAAAACTATACCCATTCATAACAAAAGCTCTCAGCAAACCAGAAACAGAGGGGAACTCCTTCAACCTGATTTAAAAAATCTACAAAGCCCTGTATAACGTAATACACAATGATGAGAAACTGAACTCTTTCCTAAGTCCAGGAACCGGGCAGAGATATAAAATCTCATCAGTCTTATTCAATAGCATACTGGAAGTCCTAAATAATGCAATATGACAAGAAAAGGATATAAAAGTCTATTGGTTGGGAAGGAAAAACTGCTTTTGTTGAAAGATGACACAATTGATTGTCTACATAAAAAAATCCCAAAGAATCAGCAACAATAATAAATTTTTGAGAGGGTTTGAAATGGGTGATTATTTTCTTTGTCACATTCTAGAACTTCTAGGTTTTATTTATTTATTTAATTTTAAATTTTTATTCTTGCAGTACTGGTGTTTGAACTCAAGCCTCATGTTTGATAGGCAAGTGATCTACTGCTTGCACCATGCCTTTAGCTTATTTTTCAGGTGGGGTCGTGTGTTTTTGCCTGGGGTCAGTCTTAGACTGCATCTCCTACCTAACTGAGATTATAGGCATATACCACCATGCCTGGCCACTTCTTGAATTTTTGATACCAAAAGTCATGAAGTCATGAGAGGCTGAGCTATTAGGGAGAAAGAGTTTGAGAGGATTAAAATTTGAGGTCCGCCCAGGCAAAAAGTTAGTGAGACCCCCATCTTGACCAACAGGTGGACATGCTGGAATGCACCTGTCATTTCAGCTATGCAGGAGGCATAAACAGGAGGTTCACAGTCTAGTTGGCTTGGACATAAAGCAAGATCCTGTCTCAAAAACAACCAGAGTATAAAAGGATGAGTCGTGGCTCAAGGGATAGAGTGCTTGCCTAGCAAGCAGAAGGCCCAGATCAACCTCTGGCTCTGCTGGAAAAAAAGTCTCACAGATTCTATCCAAATATTTCTGGAATCAATAAATTAATACAAAAGGTAATAGGTTATTTTCCTTTATTGCTGTACTAGGTGGGAGTACATTGTGGCATTTACAAATGTTCTTACAATGTATCAAGTATCATAGTTGAATTCACCACCTCTACTGCTTTCCTATTGGAATCACAATGTATAAAAACAATGCAAGTTAGTTTTATTGTAGATATTTATAACATCACCAAAAGGACGAGCCCTCTGAATGTGGAAAGTACAAGGAAGGAAATTAAAATGTCTAAACCATGGAAGCACGTTCTGTGTTGATGTAAATTCTTCACTGAAGAGTTGACTTACAAATTCAACACAATTCCAATCAAAGTTATAGCAACATGCTTTGTAGATATTCACTCTAATGCCAAAGTTTACACAGCAGTGCAAAAGAACTAGGGTAGCCAATACAATATTGAAAAAGGAAAAAGCTGAGCGAGTCAACACTATTCAATTTTAGGATTTGTATAGTGTGACAATGATGAAATAGTGTGGTGGTGGAGAGAGTATAGACACCAGATCAAGAAGACAACAGAGAGCCTGGGAATAGACCCCCATAAATAAGGTCAGCTGATACTCACTGAATTCACAAAAGGAATTCAGTAGAGAGGATAATCTTTCAACAAATGGTAACTGAAAACGGATGCCTATATGCAAATAAGTAAAACTAGACACAGACCTTAACTTTATGCAGATCTTAACTCAAATTGGACTATACATCTAAATATAAAATGTAAACACATACAACTTTTAAAAGGAAACATAAGATGAAAATCTAATCTGGGCATGATGTCTCGTGCCTATAATCCTAACTACTCAGGAGGCAGTGATTGGGAGGGTTGTGGTTTGAGACCAGCCTAGGTAAAATGTTCATGAGACCCCATCTCAACCAGTGGTTGGGCACAGTGATATGCGTCTGCCCTCCTAGTTACTCAGGGAAGCACAAACAGGAGGATTCCAGTTTAGGCCAGCCTGGGTGTAAAGAGAGACCCTATTTCAAAAATAACCAAAGCAAAAAGAGCTAATGGAGTAGCTCAAGTAATAGAATGCCTGCCTGGCAAGTACCTCCAAAAAAAAAAAATCCATGTGACCTTGTTTGGATAGAACACCAAAAACACAATCCATGAAGCAAAAAGAAAAAAAGTCCCTGATTATTAAAGTTTAAAATGTCTGTCCTATAAAATATGCTGTTAATGAAAAAGATAAGCTGTAGACTGGGAGAAATATTTGCAGATAAGATGTGATAGGGAACTTGCAATGAAAATACACAAAGAACATTTAAAAGTAAACAATAAGAAAATAACCCAATTTTAAAATGGGCAAAACTTCTTTACTGACTACTCAATAATGAAGACGTATAAATAGCAAATAAAAGCAATAAAAGATATTAAACAGCATTTGTATTAAAGAAATGCAAATTGAACAACAATAAGGAACACTCTATAGATATTAGGATATCTACAATCCGAAAAAGTTGATAGCACCGATTACTAATGAGGATGGGGAAACCAGGAGCTCTATTTCATTCTCCATGGGAAGTCAAAATGGTGTAGCCACGTTGAAAAGCAGTAGAGGAGTTTCTTACAAAGCTAAAACCAGTCTTAACATATGATCCAACAATTGTGTTCCCAGGTGTTTACCCAACTGATTTGAAAATTTATGTGCACACAAAAGTTGCATATGGTCTTTATGGTAGACTTATTCACTGGGATAAGTCTGGAAAAGGAGAAGCTGCCTTGGTGTCCTTCCATAGGTAAATGGGGAATAAGTTGGCTCATCAACTATGGAATATTATTTGGTGATGAAAGAGATGAGACAGCAGGCAAAATAATTAAAAAAACATGGAAGAAAGGTAAATGTATGTTGCTAAGTGAATGAAGCCAGTGTACAGTGGCTGCAAACTAGATGAGTTCAATTATGTAACAATTTGGAAGAAGGCAAAATTATTAAAAATGATTAATAATTTTACCAGGTCTACCAAGTTTCTGGCAGAAAGGCAGGGAGGGTGAACCAGGTGGAGTACAAAGAACAGTTGGCCTGAACACACTGTTCTGCACTCAAGTGTTGGATATATGAACTTTGCAGCACAAAGAATGAAATTTATTATAAGCAAATTAAAAAAATTAAGAAGTTAGGAGACTCCAGAAAACAATGGAGAATGTGACACATATTAAACCTCATTGAAGGGCGTGGGTTGAAAACGCTGCTCCAGGGAGCTCTGGAAAACAACACATTGGTACTGTACTCTGCCTGATAAAGCATTTCCTAAAGGCTAACAAGTCTAATGTCTTATCAAGATTTAAAGGAGGTAGCAATTAAGTAAACAGAGGGCAAATGGTGGGAGTTATGCTTGTCACCGTTGGAATGGAGTTTAGAGATAAGAAAGGGAGAAGGCTCTAGTGAATTAGAGCTGGAGACATTAGCAGAAATGCATGATTCATGCTTAGTTTAATATACAGCCAGATAGTTAAATATAGAATTATTTATAGATATATGCACAAACAGGTGTTAGTATATATACATATTTTCTTGGTCTGTCAGTTGAAAATTCCTAAATACAAGACCCTGAAACAATGCACAATGCTAAACACTCAGATCTTGATTTTTAATGCCGCCATTCAATTATAAAAACAATCAGGGCTTCTTGGAGACATAGATAATTCTAGGATGATAGCAGGAAATCTACAAGAAGAGCTTGGAACATCTTAAGAAGCCAGGAAATAAGGAAGTATTAAGAAACAAATGAAACAAAAATCCACATGAAGGAGGGATGTCAAATGATACAGGAGCCAACTTCAGAAAGTTCCCCATGAACAAAGCAGCAAAATAAAGTCATATTGGATTGTAACTCCAGATATAAATATCTCTGAGCTCATACCATTATAAATAAGTAATTGAATAATTAAACCATAAACAAGGAAGGAGAGATCAATATCACATATAGAAGAAGTCCCAGTATTTATGTAGACACTCCCTCTTGGGAGGTAGAACATAACTCCCCGCTCCTTCTATGTGCTCCGTGCATGGTCACTTCCATCCCAAGAGTGCAGTATGGAAACAAAGCAAAAAAGAGCAACATGACTGTGGAGACTGATAATCACTACGTCAATCAAGAGCTCGGGAAGCACCCATGTGTTCATTTATATGCGTTCACGTAAAGTGATGCAAAGGGCAATTTACTTCTGTGATTTTCCTTCCAAAAACTCACAACCCGAATCATGAGAAAAACAGATTAAGTCCCAGTTTTAGAATGTTCTATTAAAATACCTTACTAGAATTTCTTAACACTGTCAAGGTCATTACAAACAAAGTCTGAGAAACTGTCACAGTCAGAAGAAACTTAAAACATAAGGAGTACGTGGAATGTGAAACAAAATGACATTAACTAGCAGCTAAGGAAACTTTAATAAATGCACTTAAGTTAATCTAGTTATGAGTATTAGGTAAGTAATTGGGACAGATGTACCATATTAATGAAAGATGTTAATAACAGGGAAAGCTAGAACCAGACATGGTGATGCACACCTATAAACCCAACACTTGGGAGGCTGAGGCTGGAGGATCATGAATTTGAGGCCAGCTTGTGCTACACAGTGAATTCCAGAATGAGCTACAGAGTTCACAGTAAGCTACAGAGCAAGATCCTGCCTCAAACAAATGAACAAATACACAAACAAAGAGTAAACTGGGTGTGCAGAATATGGGAACACTCTAATACCTTTATATCTTTTCATAAATTTAAAACTTCTAAAAATATCCTGCATACATGAAATTTTATGTTCACACAAAAACTATACACTAATGATTTTAGCAACATCCTGGGCAGTCACCACAAATTGGAAACAAATTTGATGATCTTCAACAGGTGAATGGCCAGACAATAAAAAAAGAAAAAAGCACACCACTGATACATACAACAACTAGGAGAACTCTCAAGAGAATAATGCCAAGTCAAAAAGCCAATCTTAATAGAGTTCAGGAGGATGGTTTATTTCGTTTATATAACATTCTAGAAATAGCAAAATTAAGAGAACAAAATGAGAGTAGTGGTTTACAGGGTTAATTTCAGTGAGTGAGGGGGGAGATTGAGAATGAAGTGGGAGAAGCTATAGAAGGGTACAGTTGTGCATGGCTGTAATCCCCAACACAAGGAGGCTGAGGCAGGACGATGGTGAGTTCAAACCAGTCTGGGCTACATAATGATACCTAGTTTCCAGGAAAAAAAGGGGGCAACATGAGGTACCTTTGTGGTATGGAGGTATTCTGTATCAGTGTCTGTATCCTGGTTGTGGTGTTGTGTTATAGTTTTGTAAGTGCTACCATGGGAGAATTTGATACACACACACACACTATAGTGTGCACTATAGTACAGAAAAAGAGTATACAACAACAGCCTTATTAGTGTCCCCCAACATCAGTTTGTAACAATTACAAATTAAAGAACTTAAAGATTTAATGCAAGAAAAAAATTTTAAAGCAAGGGGATACCATGTACTATTGAAAACTGTCGAGAAACACTCTGTACCATGGTGAGCACTATAAATTTCTTGAATTTTAAAGATAGAGTTTTTTAAAAAGACTGTTTGGGGCAGTAAGACAAAATGGTCCAGCCACCTTCAAAGTAGGAAGAACTATCTCCAGGCATAGTGGTTCACAACTGCAATCCCAGCTGCATGAGAGGCATGGGTAGGAGGACTGTAGTCAGAGCCCAGTCTGAGCAAAAAGTATAAGACCCTTTCTGGAAAATAACTAAAGCAGAAAGGCTGGGGACATGGTCCATGTGGTAGTACACTTGATTAGGAAGCAAGTTCAAAGTCTGGTACAGCACTTTTTAAAAAGAAATAAATGAACAAATAAAAAACAAGTGGGAAAATTAACAATGACCCCAAATTTCTTCACACCGACATTTTAATCTCAGAACATAGAGCAACATGTACACATCCTCAAGGAAGTAAAGTGAGATCCGAAGATTTCTATCCAGCCACACTGCCCTACAACATAGTTCAGAACACTCAAAACCTCAGAGGGCTTTTTCCCAAGAATCCTTGTTAATGAACGTCCTCTAACAGTTACTTGAGGAAGTTATGGCAAAAAGACAGCCAGTGATCTCTGCAAAGCTGGCACTATCCACGTACAACTGAAAGGAAGAGACTGTGCAGTGGACACTGGAGGCTGTATGCTCTGTAACGTAGAAATAGTAGAAGTTAAGTACTAGGGGGAGGAATGAGAATAGCAAGTAGATAATTAAAAACGTGCATGCATTTATAAAAGCCCACACCCAAATTAAATAGGAAAAATACTTTCAAATATATTTGCAGCTCATACTATATTAAATGGTCTGTGTAAAATAACAAAGTATCAATAACTATATGGGCAAAAGCCATGAATTCTCTCTCTCTCTCTCTCTCTCTCTCCTCTCTTTCCCCATTGTCTCCTCTCTCCTCTCTTCTCTCTCTCTCTCAGATACTGCAATAACACAACTTAAAATACCAGCTTAAAATTTGATGAATTACATATGCTAATGAGGGTTATTGAAATAGATACTATCAATTAGTGCTAGTGGCATTGCAAATTAAAATGACTCTTTTGGAAAGCAATGTGCTAAATATCAAAACAAAGTTGTACTAAGACCTTAAAATGTTCATTCAAACAGAAATATTCATATACATGGTTTCAGTAATTCTTTTTCTGGAATCTGTAGGAAGATAAGGATGTACAAGAATGCCATGTTTTAATACTAACTATGTGCCATTCATTCCAGTCAGTGTTTGACATAGCTCATTGTTTTTTATCCTCATACCTTTATGATGTAAATATTATAAAAAAGATATATAATATGGAAAATAATGTAGCCCACAAAGCAGAATATATCAAACATATGCATATATATTCTGTGACTGCTGTTACATAAATACACAAAAAATCTAGTACTGTACAAAATTCTGCAATGTGTTTGCTAAAAGTTCTGCAGTTTTCTTTATAAAACCCATAAATGTCTTTTAAAAGCTAGATAAGTAATGGGGTGGAAAAGAGGGAGAAAAAGAGTGAGGGAGAGAGCAAGAGATCAAGAGCCAGCGAGAGAGAGAGGGAGAACAGGAGAGAGTGAGAGCGAGAGCGAGGGAGAGGGAGAGAGGGAGGGAGTAGCAGATACATTCAGGTTGACTAAATGCTTGCAACTTGGAAAAGCACACCTAATGACTTGTACAGGTTTCTTTGAATTATTGCTTTTAAGCAGGGTAGAAAACTGGCAGTGATTTCACCACATGGTCAACTAGGCAATTTTTGTTGGCATTCTCCAATTACCATATGCTCTGCTTTCTCATCTCTGCTCTTCTTTTTCTTCAGAGTATTATTTTATTCTTCCAATCCCCTTCATATTCATCATGGTCTATCATTTAGTCCATGCTTCTTATAGACCACTGTATCAGAATGATCTGAAATGCAGTGTCAACCATAGACCTGCCTAGGCTACACTCCAATACCAGCAATGTCAGTGTCATGTGGCCTGGCTGAGGTAGCCGCATTTAAGGGGATTCCTGGCTGATTATCATTCACATTCTGCCCTCGGGACCACTGTTGAATCCCATACATAACACTTGCTACTGTAGAAGCCATAGGGGAAAGACAGATATAACAGATCTTTTCTGGGTCCCTCAAATCCCATGGAATATTAGACTAGAATCAGAGTTCTTTCCATCCAACTTGTCGGTAAAAAGCAATTCAAGGACTAAGAAATGATACCTATGTGGATGTGCAGGCAAGAGTGTGTATTCATTTTACCAAGTCCAAAGGACTTTCTAACTATGCCATGCAGGCGATCTTTTGCCTTTTTCCCCATCTCTTTATTTCAAGCAGACTACCCCTCTGTCTTTACCTGTTTTACACTTAGTATTCCATGAAATAGTTCATCTAATAAACTGTTCTGCTTCTCAAGGGAAAATGTTTGAAAAGCTATTGGTATGGTTTTAAACTGGTTTGCCAAACTCACAGTCCTGAGAAATATAGGATCAAAGAATGACATGTTAAGGACTTAGTAGGGAAGGAATGACAAGTTGTCTGCCACTTCAACTTTTCTTTGGTTTAAGGTCGTCCCTGTTGAGAAAACAATACTTTGGATCTTACTAAGTGGATCAATTTCTAATTTTGATCTTGAAATTTCTCTAGTAAGTCAGGTGATTTCTATTTTTTCTGTGGTTTAGTAAATCTAAATTTCTACTCAGCCTCTAACAGTCAATTCAAATGTTATTTCCTCATATGAAGATTCTCTGACTTCTTCAGTCATATGTAATGAATCCTTTCCTTTTGGCTACCATACTTTACAGGCATTTAACACAGAATTGCATACGATGCTTTGCATATCACTTGGTAACGGCCAAAGTGTAAACATTCATCTCAGGAAACGCAAGCATAATAGGTACAGTCAAATGATTGCAAGACTAATTACAGAGCAAAAGATTCAGTGCTTTGCTCTAACTAATTCTATAGTATCTTCAGAAGATTTAGTAAAGTGTTACCCATTTTAAATTTGTCTTCTATTTTCGGATTTATTTTTTGGCTTTTTGATCTTCATTTTCTTGGTGGAAATGTTAAAAGAATGATGTTGCCTGCTGCAGAGTTCATGTTGAAGAAGACACTACATTGAGGTGCACTTTGAAACGTGACAGCATATGTAAATGTGTTGGTTACGCTAAAAATACATGGACAAATGATGCGTGATATCCACAGAGTGTGCACAACTTTGTATTTATATAGTACCTACATGTAGACATTAGGATTCTATTTATGAAGTTGCCAAGAAAGGGAAAAGTGTCTACATATGTCTCGTAAATTTGGATCCGGGCTCACGCCCAATGCAGATGCTGCAGAGAGACGGGGGTAGGGAAAGGGGCTGGCTGCTCTGGGAGCAGGCTGTCTGTCAGATCTTTTCCCCAGAATAGGTTTCTGGAAACATGAACAAAGATGATGGCCCATAGACAATGAAAATGTATCCAAAGACGATGAAAATTCCTTTCTGTAATGTTTCAGCAGTGTGCATAATTTCTTAAAAAAACTTTTTTTTGAAAATTGGTAATCTAGAAATGGCCTGGGTGGCGACTTTCATTTAGCCAATATACAAAAAGAACCCAAGCATCCCTGTTTCCCCAGCACCTAAAAAAGTCACAGTTCCACTTATGCCTCGTCTATGACCAGGATAGTGCTTCATGAGGACTCTGCCATGGTTTTCAGAGAGGAAAGGCACATCACTGATGCCATGTGTTAAAGGGCTTTGCCCTCAGAGCTACAAAGACCAGGATTTGAGTCCCAGTTTCAGCATGTAGGGTCTGTAAATTCACGCCTTCAAGTCTGAGTTTACTTTTCTGTAATATAGGAATGATTAAGCATCACCCTAATACTGGTGCTTAAAAAAAATTAAATAGTAGAATGCTGGTAAACACGCTTAGCACAGGCATGGGACATTTTTAAATGAAATACCTGAAGGTCATTCACTGTATTTATGCTCTACTAATATTCCTCTGTTGAGTAAAATAGGGCTAACTTCTTAACTTTGAATTATATTGGATAAAAAATATTTGTATATTCTCACTCTGAAGTACAAACATGCATAACTCCAAAACAGTTCAGCGCAAGCAAGCTTTCTTAAAAATCTGGGTTTTTTCAATTTGTATGAAGTTTTGTCACACCTTATTCTGTGAGATGTTAGGTTATTATATCTCATTCAAAATGCCAGTGATTATTTATTTTATGACACTCAAAAAGCTAAATCAAACTTCATGTCTATCATCCTACTCTGCTTTAGATTTTCTTTGCTTATCAGTATCAGATGCATGCTAGATGTGTGTTTACTAGTGGGAACACCAGAACAGAGGGAATGAAGTTTCATTTAGTGAAGAAGTTTCTGAAGTCTTATTACTTCCCTTTTGGTGACTCAGTTTAAAATATATAACTGTCACTATTGCAATCAAAAAAGTACAACTTACTCTCATAGCACTTTTAGCATTGTCTCTAAGAGGGGTCTGTCATTGTACACTTAAGTCAATAATGTCCAATGATGCAGAATTCATGTCTTGATTGTGGAAAACTCATCCCTTTACAAGCTTAATGTCAGAGCCTAATCTATATGAAGGATAAGAATGAAACAAAATGGTGTGGGGAGATAATTTTTGTTCCTTTCTTTCTATTAAATCCAAATCCTTGAGTTTGCTTCATTCTCCTCTCTCCTTCTCGTCCTTCCTCTCTAGTCTCCTTCTTCATTTCTTATAATGACAATGACATAAAAAGGAAGAAGGTAAGTAAAATACTACACTTGATCTTAGCCAAAAGGCCGAGAAGCGATAAAAGGTAAGTAAAATAAAACTTCAGGTTTTTAATAGCAAATGTACCAACAGAATGCTGCTTTTCTTACTACCTCAAATTCCTCAGGTGAAGTATTGGATCTTTATAGTAAAAACTATTCCACAATTATCCATTCAAGAATGAGTCCCATAGCACCAATTCCCTACCAATCCAGTCTCCTACAGCTCATCTCTGATCCTCTAACTCTAGAAAGTCTTACATACATAGAGACAAGAATATGCTAATCTAATCCATTAAAGGTTTTATAGTTATAATCACTGTTCCCTCTAAAATAATTTTCTCTACATAATACAAGAAATATAAATCTATTAAGTAGGAAACACCAGTATCTCTGTAGTAGAATTAACAACAAGTAAGTAATCTAAATTTTTTCAACAAGTAAATGGATATTCTTCAACATGGTAGCCTAGCTTACAGAACAGGGAAAAGGCTCACTATAGTTTTAAATAATAGTAATATAATTTTATAAGGTTGCATTTTTATTAGGTGCATTTAAATACTCTTTCTGATCTCTCATATTATACCCAGCAGTTAAGCAGATTTTTTTGTGGAGCTTTTGTAACCACCTCATTTAACATTAGGTATATCTTTTAGTTTAATTAAAGCATTCTTCTCTTTCAGTAATAGTCAATTGTTTTCAGTTCACCCATTATGTATAATTGTTTTCTTTGATCCATTCAAAATCTGGCTATTTTTCATGGCTAATTAAATCAACACTTGACCACTACATTTAGTGTTTAACTCAGTTTTATTTCTAATCCTGCATACCTGGGCTTCTGGCATAATACATCTCAGAAAGATTGCTCACATAATTAAGTTACATCCCGCCTAGGACAACTTGTCCTTGTAAGTAGAGGCGAAGTGTGTATTTCAGGAATTCCAGCAGAGGGCAGTCAAGCAAGAATAATCATTTCTGTAAGAGGAGAAATTGATGATGATGTTTCCTGATATTTTTTCAAATCAAATTAACATCAGAGTATGTGTGTGTGAGTGTATATGTGTGTTGGGGGCTGGGGGCGGGTGGAACAAATCTATCCTTAGCGAGCCAACTCATTTCTCACTTAACCTCTCTCTGAGCTGAATAAGAGCTACTGTGTGCACAAGATAAGAGACAAGATATTTTCAAAACACTCCCAGTATTAAAACCAAAGCCATAAATTCTGTTACAACAACTGACATTTTTATCACTCTCTACTTTGGCTTCTTTTACATATTATAGATTTTAAGAATAAGCATATCATTGAGAAAAGTAATCAAACTTTTGAAGAATACTACTTCTTGCTCAGACATTGGTAAAGCAAACACATTTTAATTAAAAATAATATAACTAAAAGCACATTAACTTCAGTTTTCATAAGAAAGGAATTGAAAAGATAGATTCTCTATCTCTATTAAGGAGACGGGAGATGGAGTTCTAGTGCCCAAAATGCAGTCATTACTTGATTAACAACTCATTTCTGGCCAGTGAGCTCTTACTTGCTATCTTTTCCCTCCCAACGAGGCGACCCACTATCAATGACCAGGGGACCACCTGGCCAGGAGTATGGGCATTCAGCTCCTCTAATACTTATGCCCAGTGGTGTGCTGGTCAAAGTTCAACAACCAGCTCTCCAGGAGGTAAGAGTCTTAATTCATAGCTTTCGCCAATTTCTGTAGTGTAAATACTCATACCAGAATGGATTTCAAACTGTCAACATGAACTTACTGAATATCATGGGGGCAGAGATGCCCTTAACTACAGTTGACCTAAATAACATCAAGGGCAAATACAACCTGCAGGACAGGAAAATACAGAAAATAGTGTTTTGAGTATTTATTACTTTTTAAATGTCTGTTATTTAACTATAAATTAGCATAACTTAATTTCTGATAATGGCTATGTTTAGCAAGTGACTCATAAAAGTACTAAAACTTTAACCTTGATCTCTTGGGCTAATAAGAACTGACTTCAGTATACCACAAATCCAGTTCTCTTCTAGAACTTATATATAAGAGAACGAGGACAACAAAGAGCTGGCAGTCAAGAGTGAGAATCAATGGTCTTTTCAGTTAGAGCATTTCATCATCTCTTATACTCAAGTTTTTAAAGCACAGAAAATTGTATTCCATTAATGGATTGTTCTTTAACTTTCAAAATTAATTGTTCCCCGATTAGGCACATTTTCATATTTAATCATTTATGTCCCACTCCCACACTTTTCTCTGTCATATCTGTGAACATCTGTTATTATTTAACTGTATAAAAATCAATTCAATCTTTTAAATTTAAATAATAGTATTTAAAGTGAAAATACATTCGTATGAGGAAAATTATTATCATTTTTAATAAATAGGCAAAAAAGCAAAATATCAGTAAATTCTAGTGACTGGCAGGGTAGCTGACTGAAGCCTATATATCTTATGTTAGCTTTTTGTCAAAGAGATGCTGTAGCAAATTTATAAAGATGTTAAAAAACACACAAGCCACCCCTGCCCTTAAGACTTTTTCTTTGACATAATCCAAGAAATTGAAACTGTATTAAAAACAGACTTTCTGGGGCTGGGGGTGTAGTTCAATGGTAGAGCACTTGCCTAGCATGATCAAGTCCCAGGTTTCTACATGCAGCACTCCAAAATAAGTATATAAACAAATACACATAAAAGGGAGCTCTCTCACTATGCGATTCAATGTTTGTTTTCATATTCACAACCTTATACATGAAATCCTTTAAGGTGTACCCTAAAATCACCTTGCCTTCTGCTGAGGATGGACATCCCGAGTTCTCAGTACAACCATCCTACCAGATACCCAGGTTAAGACCCCAAAACCTAGCTTTCCTTCTCCAGATTGTAGGCTGTATCAATGCGACTACAAAATTAGATAATTTACAGTAGAAATTTGGACAAATTACTGAATCTCTCTTAATCCCGAGTTTCATTCAGTTATTGTGAAGAGTAAAAGCTTCTATCTCAGGAATTGGCTGGGATGAAGAAAGTGTTAAAAAATGTTGGGTACAGTTATTGCTCTGGGAGGAGTTGTGATTATTAATAGTCTTGGCTGTGGACTTTCCAAGCCCACAGCAAATTAGGAGCACTAAATTAGAAACATTCAGAGACAATCTGGGATGAATATTCTATGATACAAGGAAACATACATTAACTGCTGCTCATTCTTGAAAAACTAACATGATCACAGACAGGTATTCTAAAAGTAAAGGTGGTGAGGAACCATGACACACAGAATCAGGAGCCAGGTGCTGACATCTCTCAGCAGATCTTGTGTATCTCATTAAACAACAGCTGTAATTTATTATCAGGATTCAGGGTTGTGCAGGAAAATGTAAAATATTTTCAATTATCTGTTCATTCAGGAAGGTTCGTGTATAGCACACATTGCAAATGTTTTCATTAGCCTGCTCAAATTTATTAAAGTTGTTAAAGTTGATTAAATATATCCATATATATGTATAGATGATTCTGTTTTATAGGCATAGAAGAAAGATCAGAAAAATATACAAGAAAATCTTAATGATTGCTGTTGCTGGATTTGGAGTATATGATTTTTATGTACTTTTGTGTGATAATTTCCAAGTTTTTTTAAAAAAAGAATGTGTACTATTTTGTAATCCATAAAAATGAAAGTTTGAAAAAATTTGTTATTAAAAGGAACAAATTCACCTCTTCAAAAGCTTTGATTTATTTTAAAAAAGTTCATAAGACCCTATCTCAATCAAGAGATGGGCATGGTGACTCATGCCTGTTATCCTAAGTACATGGGAGGCAGAGATTAGAAGGATTGCAGTTCCAGGCCAGCCAGGCAAAAACTTACAAGACCCCATGTCAAACGGGAGAAAACAGCATGGCGGTGTGTGCCTGTCATCCCAGCAACTGTGGGAAGTGTAAAATAGGAGAACCTTGGCCCAGGCTGGCCTCAAACTGCATTTCTCCTGATCTCAGCCTGCCAAGTAGTGAGGATTACAGGCATGAATCACCAGCACTCAGCCTGTTTTTAATCTATCTTTAGTTTATTTTTTGCTAAGCCCTTTATTGTAACTCAGCTGTTTACTGTAGTACCTGAAAGTGCTAACAGGTCTTTGTTTTCAATTCTGTTTCCCAAAAAGCAGAAGTCAAGATGTGATGTAAAGTTCAAGGATTTTATTAAACAAAACACCTGCATTAAAGAAAATGGAGAGGGCCTTGGTGAGGCTGGGAAGGCAATCAGATTCCAAAGGTATGTCTTAGCCCCAGTGAAGGACAGAGGGAAGGAAAGTTGGTGGGAGCATCCCAGAATGCATGCAGTCTAAAGAAGTTTAGACCAGGCTGTTGGGGAGTGTCCAAGCCAGACTCAGTAGTCTAGGTATTCCTTGTAAGCTCAGGCACTAGCTAGAAACAGCGTATAGGAAGAACGGTCTCATGCAATGCTGTGCTGAATTCCCCAGTCCAGCAGCTGGACCACTGGGCAGTTTATTCTCTGCATTGGGAGGTCTGAAAGGTGCATTCTCATGGCTGCCACTATTTTCACCATGGTTCTCTGTGTTCCTGGTTTTACTGAACAAAGGGTTGATTCTGTTTGCTGCTGTTGCTGCCTTTATCCCAGAATAAAAGGGGGTCTCATTAGATTCCCCTTGCAGTATTTCCAGTCTTTCTGATTGCTTTCTCACTTCTCAATTTTATCTTCATTTGGTTGCACCTTTTATCTTTTTAAAAAATATCTATTTTCTCCCACATTTTGACTCTGGAACCACTATCTTCTTAAATAATACTTTTGATAATATTTTAATCAACTTTTTGTTTTGAAATGATTGCACATTCACTTGAAGTCATAAGACATAATGCAGAGAGGTGTGTCTTTAATCCAGTTTCCTCCAGTGGGGGATGTCTTGAATGTATATAGGACAGTGTCACAACTAGGGTGTTTATATTGATACAGTCAATACCTAAAATATTTATATCATTGTAAAACACTCTCTTTTACCCTTTCAAAGCCACACTTATCTAACTCCTTTCTTCCTGATCTCTGGCGACCATAATATAGGCCCATTTTTATAATTCAGTCATGGCTGCAATGTTATATAAAAGGAAGCAATCAGACATACAGAAAATTCTTTTCAAATAGCTTTTATCACATAGCATGTATCTGTAAACAATTAAGATTGCTCCTTTTGATTGTCAAGTTGTATTCCATGGAATAGATGTACCACAGTTTAACCATTCAACCTCCGAAGGACATCTGGGTTGTATTCAGCTTTTGGTTATTATGAATAAGCTTCTATAAATATTTATGCATAGGTTTTTGTGTGAACATAAGTTTGTATTTCTCTGGGATAAATGCCCAAGAATGTAATTCCTGAGTTGTATGGTAGTTATATATTTAGTTTTTAAAGAAACACCAAACATCTTTTCAGAGTGGCACTACCAATTTATATCTCCATCAGCGACATATGGTTGATATGGTTTTCCAGAACTTCTAGGTCACTTAGTGTTTTCACTAGTTATATTTTGGCCATTTTCTAAGTGTGTAGCATAATGACATATGGTTGTGGTTTCACTAATTCACTAATTAATGATTAATAAGCCTCTTTTCATGTGACTCTTTTTTTTAAAAATTATTCATTATTCACATGTGCACACATTTTTTGGGTCATTTCTCCTCACTGCCTCCCTCCCCTCACTCAGTTCCAGGCAGGTCCTGTTCTGTCTTTATCACTAATTTTGTTGAAGAAAAGATACAAGCCTAATAAGGAAGACAAGGCATTTTTGCTAGTTGAGTTGAGGATAGCTATACAGAAATATTTGCTTTCGTGTACGCATGTGTTACAACCCATGTTGATTCATCTCTAACTGATCTTTACAATGGTTACTGATCCCCTTCTCATGTTAACCTATGTCGCTTTAAGGTTTTTGTATTAGTTCCTCTGGAGTGGGGACATCAAACGCTTTCATGTTTTGGGTTTTCTACCTACTCCTATATCTCCCCTATGTGCTCTCCCCTTGTCATGTGATCCAAGTCCAACCACATTGCTGCATTTGCTCTAGATCTAAAGTCCTCACATGAGGGAGAACATACGATTTTTGGTCTTCTGAGCTTGGTTGACCTCACTGAGAATGATGTTCTCCAGTTCCATCCATTTACCTGCAAATGGTAAGATTATTTTTCACCTGTATAGCCTATTCAGTGAAATTTGTGTTTTTGTCTATTTTCTATTGAATTGTTTTTAAATTTAATACTGAGCTTTGTGAATTCCTTATCTATCCTAGAAACTAGTTATTTGTCATATATATGACTGTAAACACCTTAAAATTTCAAATTCTGTTTTATTTCGAGTTAGGGTCTTGCTGTGCAGCTCAGGCTGGCCTTGAACTCTTCATTCTCCTTGTCTTAGCTTACAGAAATGTATCACCATAGAATTTTCATTCTTTTAACAGGGTCTTTTATCAACTTGTCCTATTGTGAATCATGCTTTTGCTGTCAAGTCTAAGAACTTTTTGTCTAGTCTTAAATATATGTTCTACATTAAAGCCCTTTCATCCATTTTGAAAATTATAATTTCAGTATAACATGTGAAACTCTCTTTTTTATTATTATTGTTTTTTGATTTATGAATGTTCAATTTTTCTAATACCATTTGTTAAAAAGACCATTTTTTTGAAGTGAATTGTTTTTTGGTGATTGTCAAACATCAGTTAGGGGTATTTGTGGAAGTCTGTTTCTGGGTTTTGCATCCTTTTCAGTTAATCCATGTATCTATTCTTCTATCAACACCTCACAATTTGGATTCCTTTATCTATGTACTAGTGATTGAAATGAGATAAGCTCATTCTTCGAAATTGCATTAGATATTTTCCTTTAAAAAGTAAAAATAAAAATACTCTTGTCTGTATCTACAAAATTATGTTCATAAATTTTAAAATATTTCCTCTCTTCTCATTTAGAATCATATCAGACAGTGTTTAGATCTTTGCTCAACTTTCAAGTATTATTTAAAACACTTCAGAGGAGATGGAAATGTAATATATTTACCCATGTTTTAGTTTAGCATGCTCTTTCTTCCTAATGTTCTTAGGTTGCTTCTTTTACTGTTTTCTTTCTGTTAGAGAACAGTCTTTAGTCACTTTAGGGTTACTCTTCAGGGGACAAATTCTCTTCATTATTTCTTCATCTAAAAATATCTTAATTTTCACTTCATTCCTATAGGATTGCTGGATATGAATTCTGGATTGACAGACCCTTTTCTTTCAGCATTTGAGAAATGCTGTGCCACTGCCTGTTGGACTCCATGGTTTCTGGTGAGAAATCTCCTGTCATGTGAATGAGTCTCTGTGTGGCTAAGCTGTCATTTCTCTCTAACTGCTTTCTAGGTATTTTTTGTTTGACAGTTTTTGTTTTGGATATCTTTAGTTTTCAGAAGTTTGACTATGATTTTTTTTTGCTATTCATTTATTTGGATTTATCTTTTTTGGAGTTTGTTCAGCTTCTTAAATCTGTAGACCCAAACTGGAAAATTGGGTCACTGTTTCTTTGACTACTTTTTCAGCTCTACAATCCTTTCCCTCCCTTTTTAGAATTCCAGTGATACAAATATTTAATCTTTTCCGTCTTTTCTCATAGATTCAAACTTTATGTTTGGTTAATTTTTTAAGTCCATTTTTTTCTTTGTTGTTCAGATGAAATAATTTCTTTTGTCCTAAACACCAGTTGAGGTGCCTCAATACACCCAGCCAGTGAGGAAATCTAGGGCTCCAATAAACCTTGGCTGGAATTTTCTGGTGCACTCATTTTTTTTTTTCTTTGTATGTTTGTTTTGTTTGTATTGTATGTGGTGGAGTAGAGTGTTTATTTTCTAGAAGTATTTGTCTTGCTCAACTGCTCTTTCCTGGTTCTTTGCTTAGACAGAACAAGATTTTTTTCTTTACTTGTATCTATTAGCATTTCTGGGCAGCCTGTTTCTTTAGCTCCCTATCTAGAACATATGAGGTAAAAAGAAATCCCAGACAACTCTCCACCATGTTCCTCCTCATCTCCCATGATCTCTCTCCATCCTTGTTTCTTTGTTTTTTCTACTTTTGTGCTTAGGCTTTTACAATATCTAAGGTCCAGGTTGTTTGGTTGTATTTAGCAGGAAGAACAAGGAAAATTAATATCTACTCCAACCTTCTAAAAATAAAAGTACTTCTGTCAATACATATTTTTGAAATATTTTCATTCTCTGCTTCAAATACCATATTCTCTATCTTCTCTGGTATAGAACCTTGCATAAAGTCCATTTTTTCCCTGATTCTTATAATTAGAGATGGCCTGCTATATTCAGGTGTTTGTTCATAAAATTTTTGGTATCTCTTCTTCCTTTAAGTACTAGTGTGCTTATTCTTAGAATCCTTTTGGGTTTTGAATTAGGGAAATGGTTGGTATAAACTACATCTGGTCAATTCCCTCATGCTTTTCACTTTCATAAAGGGAATATTTTCTTTTCTGTGACAGTAAAGTCTGACCTCCAGGTACAGTTTTATAAGGTAGCCTAATTAAAAGGGATATCACAAGTTATTCACAGTAACTGAAATAGGATATATTTAAGGCATTTATTAAAAGTGCTGTGGCACTGCTACTCAAGCCTTCTTTCTGACCCTTCACCCCAAAGCTCATCCCAGACTTTCAAACTGTCGTGACTATGTATTCCTGACTCTATTATCCTACATGATTTTCTCTGTAACATGTCTTGATATTTGAAATTTTAAATACTTTGAAAATTTGCTGCATTGTATTGTTTTTCTATATTCTTCCCCTAGGATGTAAATTTGATGAGAAGGAAGTAAATTTGAGTGAAAGGAATGCATGAATGGCTATTATTTTATATATATTATAAATCATATTTATAATTAGTTGTAAAGGTCTAAATTTGTGGAAATGATGCAAAACTACATATGTGATGATCTTTCTTACGTGGTTCTTAGCTCATTTGCATCACAATGGTTTTATGATATTTCTATTGTGAAAATCTATTTAAACACATGTTAAGAAACAGATTTGGATCTTAGATATCAATACTAAAGTGAACAATAGGGGAATCCATGAACAGTTTTAGCAAATCTTAAGATAGAGCTTTTATATATTGTGTTCAAAACAGAGAAGCACTAAAAAATTGTTCTTTAAACATTCAATATACCTGTCAATTTAAATGACAAAATGTTTATTTTTAAACTAAAAATGTATTTTTGGTACAGAATATTTAGGAAGTCAAAGAACAAGTAAAATTAACTATATTTAGGGGTAATAACTTTAAGGAACAATTTTAGCATTCAGCAGTTTTTAATCACCCAGAGTTTCTCTTTCTGACTTAGAAGAGATTCTGTTCAAGGGCCTCTGATGCTATTTTAAAATTTGGACCATAGTGTGTCACCAGCACTCATGCTCATTTAAGTATCCTGAAGGAAATTTAAGTGGAAAATTTCCTGTTTTTTAAATCAATACGTCCATAGACTTCTTATCAAAAGAGCACTGTGTAAGAGATCAAGGCAACACTCACGTTCATAAAATAATGCATTTCACATTGTCATTTGTTCTCAATACTTTTTCCTTTTAGTGTGTGTTGGGGTGCAGAAGCAATAGAAGGATGTGTTTGCGGAGGCAATTACCCATTATTGTTGAGTGGCCTTACCATCTCCTGAGAAAACTCATGCATAATTTGTTTATGCATAATTTACTGCCTGCAGTACTGTACCTTACCCTGCCCAGGGGAGGAAACATTTTGGCTTCTTGCTCACACTGTTTTGTCTGTATTAAATGACCTTTTCTCCCACCTGCCTCCATTCTCATCTCCACATAGCCAAATCTTTCCAACTCAAGTACCTTTATAACCCTTATAAAAAGTGATTGTTCTTCCTCTCAATAACTCTTACTTTATTGATCCCCTCATAAGATAGATAAAATTACTTATGAACACACTTTATCCTATTAGGTTATAACTGTCATGGGGTGGACAACTGAAAAAGAAATATATTGGTATATTGAAATTCTAAAGAACAATTTTTTTGGTGCTTCTATTTTGAACACAATATATAAAAGTTCTATCTTAAGATTTGCTACTAAAATTGTTCAGGAATTCCCCTATTGTTATCATTTTTTAATGGGCTCCTGGCCTCCTTACAAACTGTTCCCCATTCTCTGATAACTATTCTCTCATTCTACTCCCCCATTTCTCATGCTTATGCATAAAGAAGCAAATATGTTCCAGTAACCAAGACCACCTACCAAGCCACAGGACTTGCTCACTGGATAACAGGACATGAAAAGAAGGGGGAAGAAATCAACTTCTTCATCAGACTCTCTCCATGTAGCTCAGACAGCAAGACCTAGTATTAAAAGTGAATCATATTACTCATCTGCTTATAACTCTCTCATGGCTCCTACTTTCCTTAGGAAAAGACCACACTCTTTATAACAGGCAGGAAGGGTGGACAGGACCAATGTCCCTGCTACCTCTCTCATCTTACCTCTGAATTTGTGAACACTATACTATAGGTATATTGGTTTTGTGCTGTTCTACCATACCCCAGGATGCTTTGCCACCATGGGACTCACTGTAAACTGAATGTTTGTGCTCCACTGTCCCCAAACTCGTGTGTTGAAAGGTAACCAACAACATGATGGCATTTGGAGGTCATACCTTTGAAAGGCAATTAGACTTAAATGAGAGAGGAAGGGTGGAAACTCTACGATGGGATTAGGGCTCTCATAAAGGGATGAGAAACCCACAGGTCTCTCTCTGCACCCAGTGGGGATGCAGTATAAAGTTAGCCATCTGAAAATAAGGGAGTGAGTGCATGAAGACCCCAACAATGCTGGCACATGGATCTTGGACTTTGACCAACCTGACTGTGAGAAATAAATATCTGCTGTGTAAGTCATTCAGTCAACAGTAGTTTGCTATAGCATCTCAAATGGACTAAGGACCTTTGTCCTGAGCATTCCCTCTACCCATGATGCTTTTCCCCAGACATCTATATGACCAAGTCTCTGACTTTAGTGAGTCTTTTCACAAGTGTTACTCTACCAGCAAACCTTATTCTGACAATCTGTTTAAAGCTGCACCCTACTGCACCCTTCTGTTCATAAATTTAATCTAGTTCCTTAAAGTTACTATGCCTTGAACTAAGACTACAATTAATAAATTTAAGAAGGCAAAAGACAAATTCATTTATTTCCATATTTTAACCATGTTTCCTTGCTTTTTCGTAATGCCTTGTATATAATGCACATATTTATGTTAAGTGAATGAATGTGACTTTGTGTAAATTAAATTTAACTTACTCATGTTTCTGCTTCAGCATCAAGAATCCTTGCACAACCACTGCCCGCAGTCAAAAAATTACACTGATGAGGTATTTACTTGCCTCTATCATCTTACTCTGATTTGCTATTAAATTAATTCCTGTATATTACAGGTCCATGTTTATGTGTCTCATTTTATCATGTTGCAATTCACCTAATGGCTCAATTTGTGTGTTGGGTGGTGATATCTATTTCTCTTCTGCTAAGATCTGTAATCAATATGCCATCACTGTGCAATCATAACATGTCTTTGTGCAATGGTTATCCACAAATTTCATTGCAAGATTTGCTTGTGCACTCCTGAAAGGAGTCAACAATTCAAAACTAAACCAAAACACAGGTATTTCATTTGCAAAGAAGGGATGATCTAAGACTGAAATACAATTATACAAATACTAAGAGGACATTTATGATGCCCAATTATGTTCTTGACAAGACCATAGTAAATTCTAAGAATTTTATGATTAAAAATTATCTCATAAAAATAGTTGTTAGTCTACCAAAGGTGAGGATTTGGAGGAACTTGAACCAATAATGAAGAATTATGACATATTTCCTAAACATTCATTTCCTCTTTAGAAGTTTTTGTTTGAGAAAAGAATTTTCTCTCAAATAAACACATACCCCAATTTTTCCCTTTTCTTTTGACATATCTACAATTGAGGAAAATTAAATGTAACTGTGCTGGAATAAGTTGATATCCATATGCAAATAAGTAAGTCTTGGTACCAACCTTAATCAAAACTAGATTTATTACTGTAATCAAAATTAACTCTAAACACATCAAAATTAACTCAAAACACATCACACATATAAGTGTAAAATGCAAACTATAAAAGCTCTGGGTGAGAACATAGGGAACAATCTATGTGAACAGGATTAGGAGAGAGTTTTTATATTCAATACCAGAAGCAAAAACAAAAATAATTTTAAAATGGGCAAAAGATCTGAATAGCTATCTCATAACAGAAGATTTAAAGATGTTAAATAAGCATAAAAATATGTACAACATTGTTTGCCATCAGGGAAATGTGAATTAGAAGAATAAGAAAGGACCCCCCCCATCAGAGTGGCAGAATCTACAATACTGACGATGTTAATTGTTGGTGCCTATATGGAGCAACAGCAATTTCATAGCTGACAAGACTGCAAAGGTGTTTAGTGACTGTTTAGCAGTTTATTACAAGGTAAAACAAGTCTTGTCATGTGATTCAGCAACTGTGCTCCTTGGTGTTTATCAAATTTATTTGAAAATTCACATCCACATAAAAACTTTTCCACAAATATTTCTTGCATATTTATCCCATGAAAGTATGATACTTTAAATAGGCAAATAGATAATTAAACCGTAGTACATTCACATAATACAATACTATTTAATGATAAAAAGTAATGAGCTGTCAAGCCATGCAAAGATGTGGATCAATATTAAATGCTATTGCTAAGTGGAAGAAGCCAGTCTGAAAAGGATATGTACTGTATGATTTCAATTACTTGATATTCTGAAAGAGACAAAGTGATCAATATGGTACACTGATCAGTGATCAATGGCTGCCAGGTGTTTGGGAGAACACAGGGTAAAGCAGAGAGGATATTTTAGCACAGTGAAATTATTCTCTTTGTTACTGTATGGCAAATACATGGTACTATGCATTTGTCAAACCTATAGAAATTTACACCACAAAAAGTGAACAATAATGTATGAGCTATGGTTTGAATCTTGAGTATCTCAAAGGCTCATATGTTAAAGGCTTCATCCCTAGAGTGGTGTTATTGGGAGGTGGTGGAACCTTTAGGAGGTGGAGCCTAGTGAGAGATTTTTTGGTTATTGAGGAGTGCTCAGGGAGGGGATTTTGAGACTCTGACTCCTCCCTTTCTTTCTCTTCCTGGCCATGAGGTGAGTGGCTTTGCTCCATCCCACACTTCTGCCATAATGTGCGGCCTCCTCAGACCCAAAGCAACTTGGCCAGCCAATCATGGACAGAATTCTCTAAAATTGTGAACTAAAATAAACCTTCTCTCTATAGTTTGATTATCTCAGGTACTTGTTTTAGTAACACAGTGCTCAAATTAAAAAATAATTTAGGAAGTTGGAGAATCAAAGGAAGAAATCCAACATGGAATGAAACTATCTGCCTGTGTTCCAACTGTGTGAAACCCCTGCACTGAATGCATTGAGGAAGAAAAGGGCTGACATAAGTAACGGAAATTTCTGGAACCTACAAGACTAAGGGCAATAGGAATTGTACAGAAGCACCAAGTCACACTTGATAAAGATGTTTCCTCTGGAAATGTGGGTTATCACATCTAAAAGACTCTACATGTGCCTGTAATGGAACAATGAATAACTGGATGGCCAATGCTGGGAATCAGATTTCTATGTTAGAGTGGGAGGTTTCAGATAATCAAAAGGAGAACATGATAACAGTTCAGAGATGGTGATAGTATGAACTCATGTTTAATTTAATGTAGGCATAATGTGAGATGTAGAACTATTTATTGTTATTTGCATATACAGGAGCTCTATTTACACACACTTATTTCTTGACTCTGTCAGCTGAGAAGGTCTAGACCTAAGCCCATCCTAGGAACCATTAGCAATGAACACAGCTAGCAACTGCATTGGTTTCCAACAAAATTCTCTAATAAAAGAGCCAGAGATCGTTGGAGAAATGACTTATTTGTTGGAGTCTGAAAAAGCAAATTAGTCAAGGCTTATCTTATAGTGCATGAAGTAAGGAAGTACTTAAAAACTCTTCACAATGATGGAGTTCTGTCAAAGGGACACAGGAACCAACTAAAATGGTCATAGACAGACCTATCTGAGCAACAAAACAAAGAAAATTGTACTCAATTAGAACCTAAAGTAGAAAGCTAATGTCCGTGGGTGCATATAAATAAATGAATAAATACACAAATAAATAAATAAATAGATGGGTGAGAAGAAGCCAGGCTTAAGTGCAAAAAATTCCACATAATTCATTTAGATACTGTACCCCTGAGGAGAGGGAACATACTTCCCACTTAAGCAGTGTGGGTGGGCATAGAGACTTCCTTCTAAAGAGTACAGTAAGGAAAGGAGGAGAGAAGAATATTTTACAAAATATGCTTGGCAAACATTGCCTTGTCCAGGTGTTTAACATCAACAGCTACAAGCCACCTGAGGAGTACATGTTCTTTATGTCATGTGACAAGAATCACACTTTATCTATGTGGTCTTCCTCCCCCAAACCTATAATCCAAGTCTGTTCATGAGCAAAATATTACCTAAATCCCAATTGATGGAAATTCTATAAAATACCCAACCAGTGTTTCTTAACAAAGGTCACTAAAAAAACCAAGAGATTTGAGAAACACTCACAGTCAAAAGGATGATTACACTCATTATCACAGCTACTCAGGAGACAGAGACTGGGAGGATTGTGGATCAAGCCCAGCCCAAGCAAAAAGTCAGTTACACATCATCGCAACCATCCAGCTGGAGGCATTATGGTACATTTCTACACTCTCAAAGAGGTGGGAGGTGTAGGTAGGAGGATCACAGTCAGAGGCCAGGCCTTGGCAAAAACATGAGAACTTATCCAAAAAAATAACAAGCATGTGTGAGACCCTGAGTTCAAACCCTACTAATGCCAGAAAAATAATAAAATATAAACAAATAAATGAATAAGCAAATTAAAAACTACAGAAATATGATCAAAGTATGAGCTATAATTAATGATAACAGACCAATATTCACTAATTGTGACAAATACTATACTAATACAAGATGTTAGCAGCAGGGGAAATTGTGCAGATATCTAGGAGACCTCATTCTCTTTCCAGTTTTTTTCTATAACTCCAACACAGTCCTAAAATAAAAAGCTTATTTATAAAAAGTAATGAGGAATTGGCTTCCTTAGAAGAGTAACGTCTCCTGTTTTACCTCACTTGGCGCTGGCACTCTCCAGAGCATTTCACACCCACGAGTCACTTTCATGGCAAACTACTCACGTTTTCAAAATGGCAAATGGCTTGCACCATCATACAAGAGCCAGCCATTCATCAGTTCCACCTGCCACAGCATTCAAACACTGACCAAAGGAAAAGGGAAAGGGAGAGAAATTTGAAGATGAAACAGACAGAAGAAAACATAAGCACATTCATATTGGCAATGTCAGAGTCACTCACAGTGACCTGATGCCTGGCTGACTGGCCCTCAGCCATTGGGCAGATATTCTGCCTAAAGGAGATGATGTTTCTGGAAACGGAAGGTGGATACATCTCCTGAACTCCCTGTAATAGCTTGCAACACAGTCCCTAAAAGACACTTGGGATTCCTTTGGAAATGTAGCTGTCTGTTAGCCATTAATCAATCAATTTGGTGAAAGAAAAGTGGCCTTTGGTTCTTCGGAAGTTCATCAGACACTAAGAAAGAGAGTAGTGTAAAGCCAACTTTGCTGGTGTGCTCCATCAATATATCTCGACTCAAAATTGCCATCAATTATTCATAAACTCCAGTTGTGCTGAGACAGAGACACTCTGAAACTTCCCACGTCTGCCCAGGCAGGGTCAAGCATACCTGGAGGTGTGCACCAGGGCTACTGAGGATGTGAGTTTGAAGAGAGTCACCTAACACTTCTCATGGCAGACACCAGGGGAGATCTCCCCAGCTTTTCACAAAGAAAAAAAGTGCATTCTGTCATCACTAATTTCTGCCTCAAACAAATTGACCCTAAACACTCAATGGTAATAGCATTTTGCATCCAGCAATGATGTAAGCAGAATAATGCACTTCTGTTAAAGGATGTATTTCCAACTACACTATGTTACTTATTTGCTTACAATGACCTGTGAGAAACCTGTTAGAGGATTGAGAGTGCAGTGACAGGCTTACAGCAAGGCTCTGATAACCGTTATGCAAATATAGTCAGGCCTATTAACCTGCAGGTCCCATACCTGTGGACTCAACCAACCGCCAGTCAAAAATATTTGAAAAAAAACCCTACATCTGTACTGTACTTATACAGGCTTCTTACTTGCCAATGGCTCTAAACAACACAGTACAACAAATATTTACATTGTGCTTCCAATTGCATTAGGTATTATAATTACTATTATAGAGGTGATTTTAAACTACCTAAGAGGACATAAACATGATACCTACAAAAAGTATGCCATTTTGTGTAAGGGATTTGAATAGCATCCATGGATTTAGGTATCTGTGGGGGTCCTGAAACCAATCCCCTGTAGATACTGTTTACTTTGGATTTGATACTTTCTTTGATTCCCAAGGATATCTATCAATAGACTTCATGTATATGCAATATCAATAAAACAGTATTTTTGAGCTGGGCATGGCAGCTCACATCTGTAATCCCAGCTACATGGGAGACAGAAATCAGGAGATTTACTGTTCCAGGCCAGCCCAGGCAAAAAGTTAGTAAGACCTCACCTCAACCCATAAACCAGGCATGGTGGCACATATTTATGGTCCCAGCTATGTGGGAGGCAGAGGTAGGAGGATCATGGTCTGAGGCCAGCCCTGGGCAAAAACCTGAGAGTCTACCTGAAAAATATCTAAAGCAAAGAAAGCACTAGGGGTGTGGCTCAAGTGGTAGAGTGCCTGCCTAGCAAGTATAAAGACCTAAGTTCAAACCCTAGTACTGCCAACAAATAAAAATAAAAATAAAGCAATATTTTTAAAGTTTCCCTTCTTAAGAGCCTGTCAGGTCCTGGACACAGTGTCTCAGGGACACTGTGCTGCTCCGTGACGCTTTTAAGGCAACAGCTCTTTCTGCTCTTCTGCTGTGACGTTATACTTTGTTGCCCTACGTCCTCATGAACACAAAATTGCCGTTGTACCTCCAGCCATCACATTCATTTTCTTAACAATAAGGAGAAAACGAATGGAAAAAAGCCTTCACCTTATAAAAATTCATATATCAGAAAGGCAACACTTCCTCTAAGTTTTAGTCTCTCACCTCATAATTCAGAATGTTGTCAGCTGTCTACTCTTAATAAGTGGTCAGGGAAATAGGATCATTTTACCATGTTTTGTTAGGACCCACCGTGATTCATCCTCTGGTGCGGGAGAAGAATCTACCCTCACTGTGAGTCAACAGTCTGATTTTCCCATGATATAAATCAGGGTTCCAATGGATGGGAATGAGTGCATTATTGACTGCCTTTTAAGCCGGGGAAAAAAGAAACAAAAGGACAAAACTAAATCAACATCTGCCACACAGTCCTAGGTGCTGGAGGGAGAGAATTGGTGGCTGTAAGTGCAAGTTGTTGGAGCTCTACCATGGTCTTGTGGGCTAATCACAGAGCCATAGCAGACCAAGTCATGGAAGGGCAGTGACTTGGCTATCCTCCCCACTTCCCACACTGCCTCTTACACTGCCCACCTTCCAAAGCACCAAAGAGAGAGAGCTATGGTGATGATGGTACATACAACAGTCACAAAAATGGTGACAGCAATAACTCACATATGTGTGGTACTTTGCCTTACACAGGTGACCACGTTATCATCACAGGTGTTATCAATCAGCAAAGTTTACACTCTACAGAGGACAGGTTTATCATCTTGTTCAAGATCACTGTGTCAGTGGTCCCCAAGACTCCCTAAGTTTGATGATTGCCTATTAGGGCCCACAGAACTCAGCCTAGAGTTGTGCACAGGCTATGATTAATTATAGAGAAGGGTCACAAAGAAAAACCAAGAAAGGAAAAGGCCATCTATGGGTCAAAACATTGAGGAGACCAGGCCCATGCTTCCAAGAGTCCTCTCCCAGGGGAGTTGCACAGAATCTATTCACTTCCCTGGCCATGAATTATGACAACTCATGGGAGTTCACTGGAGATTCAGTTTTCAGGGGTTTTACTAGGGGCTGGTCCCCCAGTCACTATCTGCCTGGCATACAACCAACTTCCAGATTCCCTGAAGGAGAGCAGGGATTCAGCCTATGTCACATTGTTCATCCAGACAACTGAGGCACAGGGAGCCTCTTTCATCAGGTGAGGTGGTGGGAGTCCTCCCCATCCAAGTTCACATGTACCAGCCACAGGCCAACATTTCCTTCAGGACTTTGCAAAGACAACAGGCAAAGGCATACACCTAATTTTTTTCTACACAATCACCCATCTAGAGTATCCTAGACTCTGTACTTGAACCTGGCCTTCTAATTCCATATTCCATCATCCCATCATCCTCCTTTTGATACTGAAAATAAAGGGAATTTGTAACTTGAAAAGGAGGGTGAGTAGGGCTGAGAGTACATCTTAGTGGTACAAGTGCACATTGAGCACGCACAAGGTTCTAGGTTAGATCTTCAGCACCCACCATCTCCAAGTGTAGGAGTAAATATTGGGATGTCTGTATCTAATTATGATTATGAGAAAATAAGGGTCAATTTGCATATCTTGTCCAAAAATCACAAGCAAACTTTGTGAGGGAGTTATAGAGCAATGATTCTAACACAAGCTTGTCCAAATGTTAAAGTCAAGTTTCCTCCCACTAAAACTCACTGCTTTATAAAATTGATTATATAATAAATATATTTAAAATGCATTATAAATTTTGGTGAATAAGTAATAAAATACATAAATGACTATACTCTTTATATATTGGAAAGGATACAATCAAAAGGCTTTAATACCTTAGCCACTGTTTTTGGTATCTGTAAATTCTGTAAATTAATGTATTTCAAAGGAACTAGAGAAAATGTAATGAAATTTAATTTAAATAAAAGCATTAAAGAATAACTTAAAGCTATAGTAATGCAATGTGATCTCTGGAAAGAAATTATTAAATGAAATATAATGTAATAAACATTACTGCTTTTAGTTTTATTTATGTAAATTTTCTTGGAGCATATGATTAGTAAAGTACATTCAAGAATCAGATTTTTAAGGCTTACTAACGACATGCACCATCGTTCTTTAAGTTGTTGTATAAGTTTATGTCACAGGAGAAATGCAGGAACTTCACATATCAGTTACCACATAAGATTGTGCCATGTGATACAAAATCTTCCTAAGTGAAGCTTGTAAAATGTCCATCATCATTGTTACAAGGAATTATAAGAAAGGTTGAGCCTGTGAGATGTTGAATATCTATTTATTCATATTCTTTGCTTGCTGCTTCTTCCTTGGGGAAAACTAATGGCTAAAATGTAGCCATCCCATTGTACAGAATAGATAAGAGAGAAAACAGGCACTTAATGGGGTAGCTATGTTCCAAGGCTCTTCGGGAAGGAAGCATCGATGAGAAGAGGAGCTAGTGCTCTCTTACAGTACTAAATCCTGGAACTCCAGAGTAATTATTTTAAAATCAAATATCTAAGAGTAGGAAGCATAAAACTCCTTGCTAAATTCAAATATTATTATTAAGAACACGCAAGTTTTCTACAACACGATTCATTTGTGGTGGTCCAGGAGCAGTTAGCAACAGATGAATTCTTGATATTGACTCTCAATTCTTCAATAATCTCTCTCTCTCTCTCTCTCTCTCTCTCTCTCTCTCTCTCTCATACACACACCAGCAATAACCCTTCTCCATTTTGTTTAATTTTTTAACAAAACATTGCAAAGGAAAGGTGACAATTCTCTCTTTAGAGAAAGGATTCATTAGGTACAGACACTGCTGAAAATTTTGCTAAGAAACTCAAGTACTGAGTTCTTCTAGAAGGCACATTTCAGACATTAGGACACTGTGGTTTACTTATATTTTACAAGACCAATATTCTTAAGTGGGAGATATCCTTACCAATCAAAAGAACCAAAAAAACCCATTAGTTTCCCAGTGCTTAAGTTTTTCTGACTCCCACAAGTTTCTCCCACAAACCTCCAGATTGACAGCTCTGTCTTTGAGTGGGAAAGGGGAAGTTGGTATAACAAGGAAAAGTTGGGAGAGGATGTACATTCTTGCATAAATTCAGAGCTGACTGCAGCTACATTTATGACTCTTGCCTTACAATCGCCAGTATGAAAGAACACTTGTGAGACATTCTGTTTCCAAAGAATCTATATCAATGTTGTAAAAACGCTATCAAATTGGTCATTGCCTTCAAAAACTCAGGACCTACTTACTTTTTTTGCTTTCATAAAACTGAACATGCCATTTTCTTGGATATTCAGAAAAATTGCTCACAATTTTCAAGCTAAAGTCACTATATATATCTGAATCAAATTGCAAGATTGGAAGATATCCAAGCCCAATAGTGTTTCTGGGTGCTGAGTGTTATTTCATACAGTGATTCTTTGAAGTATAAATTTGACCTTGAATGGAAGTCTCTTCATTTGCAATTTGAGGTTCCTCTCAGGTAGAGCTTTCAGGATTTCTAGTATACTAATACTTCACTTTATTTTGAAGTTGTTATCCTATAGGAGATCCTAGACTGATAGCCTCACCATTGTATTTTCTTTTGTTTTTCAAGATAGAAGCCCCTGATTTGATACAGCTACAAACAACACTAATCCGAGATTAAAATTGCATTTAAGGAGTCTGAGGACAGAGATTCTTATTTTTAAGAAATCGGAATAAATCTCTACCCTTGCCAACATCATAATAAAACTTGTGGTCTTAGTGGCAACATGAATTTAACTTCTAGACCACAAGCATTGTATATACCCCATGATATTGTCTAAAAATTACCCAGACACAAGTTCCAGGTACCTACAGTTATACCAGTGCCACTCACAATCATAGCTTGAGAGAGTCCCACAGGGACTAAGCAAATGGGCTGACTTTATTTCAAAGCAGCTACTTTGACATTTCACCCATAGAGTGTCCAGTCCTAAATGAACTTTTTCTCTCTTAGAGGTACTGTCTATGGTATTAAGAAAAATACATTTGGATAGAATTTTTAAAAGAACCATAAAACTTAAAATCACCTGCTGGCTAGTCAAGAAGGAATAAAACTTGAGCTCATATATTTTGTTAAGCTTGCCACAACCAACCCCAAACAAAACGAAATCACAGATATTTGAGGAACCCAAGAGCTAGCCACAGTTGTGGCAGCAACATGGCACATGTGCTATGTGCTATGAACAGAACACGGTGAGGGAAACAAATGGAACAACATCTACACTCTACTCTCAGGACTTTCACAGTTAAGCTTGAGTTGAGACGCACCTGCCAGGAGAGAAGGTGACACTTATGGATAGCTCCTGTGTGTTCAGTACTATGCACGGTACTTACTGCTAAGGGCAATGTCTTTTATACTGACTCTACATCTGAAGGAACTGTAGAGTTTCTATCCAAAATGATTGATTTTGTGGTTGAGTCACAAAGAACAGATGTCAGGTCAGCTTAGGACCAAATTAATTTTTTCCTGATGATTACATTATACAGGCTGTGATGAGTAAAGTTGGGTGCCCCAAAAACCAGGTACCCCAAGGAAGGATACAGTTAAGTGACAGAGAAGTAATAGATATCATATGTGACCAAAATTTCAGGAAGAAGAAAGATTACAGTGTTGTAAGAATATTACAATATCTTTATTAGAAATAGTGGGGGAGAGTGCTAGCTTGCTAACAGGAATACCAAAAATGTTAAATTAGAAAATGTTTAAAATATCTAGTATGCACTCCAATATATAGTTTATTCTTATATTTAAGAAATATATTTGTTGCTATTCTCAGCAGAACATAGGAGTAGAGGTAGAACAGTATTTAAGGTATAAACACAACATGGATTCCAGCATTTAACTTAACAGACTAGCTATGTACAGGTTTCTCATCTCTCAGTTTCTTCCTTTGTAAAAATAGAATGATAATATTTAGCTTACAAGGATGTTGTGGGTATTGAACAAAATAAACATTACCAGGCATAGACCTTAAAACAGTGCCTGACACACAATTAAGCATTCAATACTCAGAAGCACTTAGGTATAATAATCATTATAATATTAAATAAGGGGGGATTCCAAGATGACGACTAGAGGGAGGAAGCAGAAAGCATGCCTCCTAAAGTGAAATCTTGGAGAGATGCTGGAGACAACCTTGCAGGCAAAGCCACCAAGAAGAGGCAAAACTTTGACCCCTCCACACCTCCAGCTTGCGCAGAGCATCTCACTTCACATCGAACAGAGAAATCAGAAGGGCCCCCAGGCCGCCGCCAGTCGCCCGCACCCAGACGGCTTGGGAAGACATGGAGAAGGTGAGCTAAGCAGTACGCAGTACTTCCACAGACAACCCTGGGCCAGATCAGCATAGCCCCCTGGACAGACCGACCCCCACCCAGGGAAAAAAAGAGAAACTGAGAAATAAGCAATAAGAACAATAAAGACACGTAGCAAAGAGGGTGGGGCCCCTGAGCACCAAAGACGGGGGGAGGGGAAATCCCTCCCAGAACTGTAAATAAAGAAGCTGGGCTGGAGAAGGCAGGAGTGGGGGCACACGCCCAGCAATCAGGAGTGGGAAAGCTTGTAAAAGTGGCGGTGAGAGGTGCTATGTGCTATGAAGGGAGTAAGACCCACTTCCCACGTGAACTGTAAATAAACATGCCAGCATGAGAAAGCGGGTGCAGTGTCACCTCTCCCAGGTGGTGGAAAGGGGAAAGCTTGTAGCAGTGGCTCGTGCACAGAACTCTGAGTAAACAAAGCCTGCAGGGCCAGGTGAGTGCTAAGCTCACCCCTGAGATCTGCATAAATAATGCCGCCAGCAACAGCAGGCTGAAAGTAGTGGGCAGGCAAGCCACAGCCACAGCCAAAGCCATTCTCAGAACTGTCTCCAGACTCTTTTTTTTCCTCTCCCTACCTTTGATGAGACAACAACCAAACTACACCTGCATGCTAAAAAACTTACTGAAACTGTATTGCATTTGAACTTGGGACACTTTGTGGGGTGTTTTTTTTTGTTTTGTGTGGTTTTGTTTTATTTTATATTTCCCCTTTGATGAGACAACTACAGAACAACATCTGAGGCACCATCTCCAGGATTGGAGGATGAACACCAAAATTATTAAGACCGAAACTTTATTGCATTTGAACTTGGAGATTTTATATACATATATATTTTTCATTTATTTTTTATTTTTTTTTATTTTCAATCCTCTCTCTGTCTCTCAAATGCCTTTTCAGCTTACGGTTGATTAGTACACTGTCTCTCCCTGTTTATATGTTTGAAACTTTTTTGTTTGTTTCTTTGTTTTGTTTTTTTCTACTTGTTTATTTGTTTTTCACTTTTCCTTTAACTTCTTTGCTTTCCATCTCCTCTCACCCTTCCATTCTAACTATCACTAGTGCTATTATTACAAGCCAGAAAATACTTAATTGCACACAGTACAGGGACACCAGTTTCCCCACAGCAAAAAATTAGTACAGGAGCCAGAGGGAAATGAAGAAAACAGATACTCAGATCCAGACTCCAACAAAATGAAGATAAACTATGCCAAAGAACCCAATGAAGCCCACAAGAATAATCTAAAAGAAGACATACTACAGGTACTCAATGAGAATTTTATAGAGATGATACTGGATAGGGTCAACCAAAATGTACAGGAGACACTCAAGAAATTCCAAGACAACAAAAATAGAGAATTTGAGAAAGCAAAAGAAAAAATAAAGGAAACCATAGAAGCCCTGTATAAACACCAAAGTGAAACAAAGAACAGGATTAATAAAGAGATAAATGAACTCAGGACAAAAATAGACAACATTAAAGAGGAAATGACCCAGGATATAGAAAAGCTCAGAAAAAAAGAATGAAACAGAAATGCACAACAAAACGGAAGGCCAATCCAGCAAAATAGAACAAACAGAAGACAGAATCTCAGAACTTGAAGATGAAATGGTAATTAAAGGAAAAATTGAAGAACTATTAATTAAACAACTCAAGACCTGTGAAAAGAAAATGCAAGAACTCACTGAATCCATCAAAAAACCAAACCTGAGAATCATGGGCATCGAAGAAGGAGAAGAGGTGCAAGCAAAGGGAATGCGTAATATATTCAACAAAATAATAACAGAAAATTTCCCAAATCTAGAGAAAGTTATTCCCATACAGATGCAGGAGGCCTCCAGAACACCAAATAGACCAGATCAAAATAGAACTAACCCACGACATATCATCATTAAAACAACAAGTTCAGAAACTAAGGAAAGAATATTGAAGGCTGTAAGAGAGAAAAAACAAATAACATACAAAGGTAAACCCATCAAAATCACAGCAGACTTCTCAACAGAAACATTAAAAGCAAGAAGAGCTTGGGGAGAGATCTTCCAGGCACTGAATGAAAATAACTTCATCCCCAGGATACTCTACCCAGAAAACTATCATTCAAAATAGATGGAGCAATAAAAGTCTTCCATGATAAGCAGAAACTAAAACAATATGTGACCACAAAGCCACCAATACAAAAGATTCTTCAAGGGATTCTGCATACAGAAAGTGAAACCCAACATAACCATGAAAGGACAGGCAGCATCAAACTACAGGAAAAGAAAAAACAAGAAAATAGAGAGTAACATCAACTTAGGTACATACAATCAAATCTTCAAACAACTAAGACAACTAAATGACAGGAATCACCACATACCTATCAGTACTAACACTTAATGTTAATGGACTTAATTCACACATCAAAAGGCACCGTTTGATGAACTGGATTAAAAAGGAAGATCCAACAACTTGTTGCTTACAGGAGACCCATCTCACTGACAGCAATGAGCATAAGCTTAGGATGAAAGGCTGGAAGAAGATTTACCAAGCCAATGGCCCCCGAAAACAGGCAGGAGTAGCAATACTTATCTCTGACAAAGTATACTTCAAACCTACATTGATCAAACAAGATAAAGAAGGACATTCCATACTAATAAAAGGGGAAATAGACCAAAAGGAAATAATAATCATCAATCTATATGCACCCAATGTCAATGCACCCAATTTCATCAAACATACCCTGAAAGACCTAAAAGCATATATTAACTGCAACACAGTGGTTGTGGGAGACTTTAACACCCCATTATCATCAATAGATAGGCCATCCAAACAAAAAACCAATAAAGAAATCCAAGATCTAAAATATACTATAGATCAAATGGACCTACTTGATGTCTACAGAACATATCATCCAACTTCTACACAATATACATTCTTCTCAGCAGCCCATGGAACCTTCTCCAAAATAGATCATATCCTAGGGCACAAAGTGAGCCTCAGCAAATATAAGAAAATAGAAATTATACCATGCATACTATTTGATCACAATGCAATAAAACTAGAACTCAACAACAAAAATAAAGACAAAAAACATGCAAACAGCTGGAAACTGAATAACTCATTACTTAATGAACAATGGATCATCGATGCAAGAAAAGAGGAAATTAAAAAGTTCCTGGAACTATATGAAAATGAAAACACAACCTACCGGAAACTATGGGACACAGCAAAGGCAGTCCTGAGAGGAAACTTTATAACCATGAGTGCATATATTAAAAAGACTGAAAGATCCCAAATCAATGACCTAATGATACATCTCAAACTCCTAGAAAAACAAGAACAAGCAAATCCCAAAACAAATAGAAGGAGAGAAATAATAAAAATAAGAGCTGAAATCAATGAAATAGAAACCAAAAAAACCATACAAAGAATTAATGAAACAAAAAGTTGGTTCTTTGAAAAAATAAACAAGATTGACAGATCCCTGGCAAACCTGACTAAAATGAGGAGAGAAAAAACCCAAATTAGTAAAATCAGGAATGCAAAGGGGAGATAACAACAAACACCATGGAAGTCCAGGAAATCATCAGAGACTACTTTGAGAATGTATATTCAAATAAATTTGAAAATCTAAAAGAAATGGACAGATTTCTAGATACATATGACCATCCAAAACTGAACCAAGAGGATATTAATTACCTGAATAAATCTATAACACAAAATGAAATTGAAGCAGCAATCAAGAGTCTCCCCCAAAAGAAAAGTTGAGGACCTGATGGATTTTCTGCTGAATTCTATCAGACCTTTAAAGAAGAACTGATACCAACCCTCCTTAAACTGTTCCATGAGATAGAAAGGGAAGGAAAACTGCCAAACACATTTTATGAAGCCAGTATTACACTTATCTCAAAACCAGGCAAAGACACCTCCAAAAAGGAGAACTATAGGCCAATCTCCTTCAGGAACATTGATGCAAAAATCCTCAACAAAATAATGGCAAACTGAATTCAACAACACATCAAAAAGATTATTCACCACGACCAAGTAGACTTCATCCCAGGAATGCAGGGGTGGTTCAACATACGAAAATCAATAAATGTAATAAACCACATTAACAGAAGCAAAGACAAAAACCACTTGATCATCTCAATAGATGCAGAAAAAGCCTTTGATAAGATCCAACACCATTTCATGATAAAAGCTCTAAGAAAACTAGGAATAGAAGGAAAGTGCCTTAACATTATAAAAGCTATATATGACAAACCTACAGCCAGCATTATACTTAACGGAGAAAAACTGAAACCATTCCCTCTAAAATCAGGAACCAGACAAGGATGCCCGCTATCTCTACTCCTATTCAACATAGTACTGGAATTCCTAGCCAGAGCAATTAGGCAAGAAGAAGGAATAAAAGGAATACAAATAGGTAAAGAAACTGTCAAAATATCCCTATTTGCAGACGACATGATCCTATACCTTAAAGACCCAAAAAACTCTACTCAGAAGCTTCTAGACACCATCAATAGCTATAGCAAGGTAGCAGGATATAAAATCAACATAGAAAAATCATTAGCATTTCTATACACTAACAATGAGCAAACTGAAAAGGAATATATGAAAACAATTCCATTTACAATAGCCTCAAAAAAAAATCAAATACCTAGGTGTAAACCTAACAAAGGATGTGAATGACCTCTACAAGGAAAACTATAAACTTCTGAAGAAAGAGATTGAGGAAGACTATAGAAAGTGGAGAGATCTCCCATGCTCATGGATTGGTAGAATCAACATAGTAAAATGTCTATACTCCCAAAAGTAATCTACATATTTAATGCAATTCCCAACAAAATTCCAATGACATTCATTAAAGAGATTGAAAAATCTACTGTGAAATTTATATGGAAACACAAGAGGCCACGAACAGCCAAGGCAATACTCAGTCAAAAGAACAATGCAGGAGGTATCACAATACCTGACTTCAAACTATATTACAAAGCAATAACAATAAAAACAGCATGGTACTGGCACAAAAACAGACATGAAGACCAGTGGAACAGAATAGAGGACCCAGATATGAAACCACACAACTATAACCAACTTGTCTTTGACAAAGGTGCTAAAAATATATGATGGAGGAAAAGCAGCCTCTTCAACAAAAACTGCTGGGAAAACTGGTTAGCAGTCTGCAAAAAACTGAAACTAGATCCATGTATATCCCTATACCAATATTAACTCAAAATGAATCAAGGATCTTAATATCAGACCACAAACTCTGAAGTTGATACAGGAAAGAGTAGGAAATACTCTGGAGTTAGTAGGTATAGGTAAGAACTTTCTCAATGAAACCCCAGCAGCACAGCAACTAAGAGATAGCATAGATAGATGGGACCTCATAAAACTAAAAAGCTTCTGCTCATCAAAGGAAATGGTCTCTAAACTGAAGAGAACAGCCACAGAGTGCGAGAAAATATTTGCCAGCTACACATCAGACAAAGGACTGATAACCAGAATATATGGGGAACTTAAAAAACTAAATTCTCCCAAAACTAATGAACCAATAAAGAAATGGGCACGTGAACTAAACAGAACTTTCTCAAAAGAAGAAATTCAAATGGGCAAAAAACACATGAAAAAATGCTCACCATCTCTAGCAATAAAGGAAATGCAAATTAAAATCACGCTAAGATTCCACCTCACCCCTGTTAGAATAGCCATCATCAGCAACACCACCACCAACAGGTGTTGGCGAGGATGCGGGGAAAAAGGAACCTTCTTACACTGTTGGTGGGAATGTAAACTAGTACAACCACTCTGGAAAAAAATTTGGAGGCTACTCAAAAAGCTAAACATTGATCTACCATGTGATCCAGCAATACCACTCTTGGGGATATACCCAAAAGACTGTGACACAGGTTACTCCAGAGGCACCTGCACACCCATGTTTATTGCGGCACTATTCATAATAGCCAAGTTATGGAAACAGCCAAGATGCCCCACCACTGACGAATGGATCAAGAAAATGTGGTATCTATACACAATGGAATTTTATGCAGCCTTGAAGAAAAATGAAATGTTATCATTTGCTGGTAAATGGATGGAATTGGAGAACATCATTCTGAGTGAGGTTAGCCTGGCCCAAAAGACCGAAGATCGTATGTTCTCCCTCATATGTGGACATTAGATCAAGGGCAAACACAAGAAGGTGATTGAACTTTGATCACAAGATAAAAGCAAGAGCACACAAGGGAGATATGAGGATAGGTAAGACACCTAAAAAATTGGTTAGCATTTGTTGCCCTCAATGCAGAGAAACTAAAGCAAATACCTTAAAGGCAACTTAGGCCAATAGGAAAAGGGGACCAGTAACTAGAGAAAAGGTTAGATCAACAAGAATTAACCTAGAAAGTAACACACATGCACAGGAAATTAATGTGAGTCAACTCCCTGTATAGCTGTCCTTATCTCAACCAGCAAAAACCCTTGTTCCTTCCTATTATTGCTTATACTCTCTCTACAACAAAATTAGAAATAAGGGCAAAATAGTTTCTGCTGGGTATTGGGGGGGGGAGAGGGAGGGGGCGGAGTGGGTGGTAGGGAGGAGGTAGGGCAGGGGGGAGAAATGACCCAAGCATTGTATGCACATATGAATAATAAAAAAAAAATAAAAAAAGAATTTGTAATATATTAAAAAAAATTAAATAAGGGACAGAATTTAGCCAGGTAGCAAAAAAGGAAGACTTTCTCCTGTAGTTCACAGATATCCATTTTTTTTGAAATTCTTACTAGTGAAATACAATCTTGACATTGTGTTCTCAATGTATGCATATTTATTTATATATTGCATGCTTATCATCTATCAAGGGCTAATATCTCAAAGCACTCTATTATCAGAGGTTGATGTCATCTTTAATAATAGGGGATAAAAATCCATATTTTAATTGTCTTCTTGATGATTCTGCTTTTTGGTTGATTCATGTCCTATATGGTTAGATTATTGTTTTTTACACCATACAATGACACCGAAAAAGATCTCATTCCCTGAATAGCAGGAGGATTCTTGCATAACTATTACCATCTTCAATTATGGTTCTATAATAGGAATCTCTTTAAACTATTTCTTAGTTAGTTTAGAAATACACTGAGTTATGAAATCTGTAAATCTTAAACAAGCAGAGGTGTCTTTCAATGTTTCAAAATATTGAAGTGATGATATCTTGCCAATTCATCCCTTCTGAATGATAGCCATCTGTGATATGTGCCCATCCAATAAATGAACTGAGAAAGTCATTGTCTATCAATACATAAAATATTACGTATTATTAATACATAAAATATGAAAGTTCAATTTCTCTCACATAGGTGTAATTTCTCAGTTTCTTTAATGCTCCATTGAGTTCCCCACTCCATGTGGAAACTGAAACATGTCAAAGATGTTTAATCAGGGCGGGACATTATAAAGGGGTGTGTGAGGAATTCTTCCTAATGGCAACATGTAGGGTAGTTTAGGAAAATGAAAAAGAAAAATAAACAGAATAGGTTAGAAGGCCAATGTGGTGCTTAGACTCTAGGTTCTACATAAAAGTTTGAATAGAATAAAGTTATGATATAGATAGTTTTGATCTTTCTCCCTTGTCATCTTTTTCATTTTTAAACTTTATTTTTAATTAGGATATATTTGTTGTACAGGGGAGATTCATACTGACAATTCCAAATAGTCTTATATTGTACACTGATTTGCTCACCGCCAGCATCTCTCCCCCTAACCTTCTTCCCACCCTGACTTAAAGCAGTTGCAAGAGGTTTCTTTATTTCATATATGAAGTCTTTCAACCATTTTCCCTCACCTTAATATCCTTCATTTACCCTCCCCATCACTGTACCTAATTTACAGTCCTGTTTTTTATTATTATTTAAGTCAATGTTCAAAGGCATTTCTCAATGTATCTCTGCTCTGAGTATACTTTACTTTGGGCCATTCAACTCCTTTAGTTACTCTCCTTTACCCCTTTACCTCCTACTTCTCATTTTTGACAGCTTTCAATACACATCCTTATATCCTCCTTATTCACAGATACTGTTTTATGATATTGTCAGTGCTCTATCATTCTCTTTTCCTTTTCCTCTTTCCCTGAGGTCCATAGAGTAGTTCCACTATTATAAACATGTTCCACATGTGAGTTTGTATATGGTCATGCTTTTTTGTGTCTATGTTTATTTTTTGAATTTATCTTCCACGTATGAGAGAAAACATGTTCCCTTTGGCTTTCTGAGCCTGGCTCACTTCACTCAACATGATGTCCTCCAGTTGCATCCATTTACTTTCAAACCACATGTCATTATTCCTTATTGCTGAGTAAAACCCCAGTGTGTATATATGCCACATTTTCTTGATCCATTCAACGTTGTAGGGCATCTGGGTTGTTTCCATAGCTTGGCTATTATGAATAGTGCTGTGATAAACGTTGGTGTACAGGTGTCTCTATTGAATCCTGACTTACGTACCTTTGGGTAGATGCCCAAGAGTGGTATCACCAAATCATATGGCAGTTCTGTCTTTAGCATTTTTGAGGAATCTTCATATTGCTTTCCATAGTGGTTATACTAATTTGCATTCCCACCAACAGTGCATAAGGCTTCCTGTTCCACTACATCTTCACCAGCATTTGTTGTTGTTATTGCCCTTGAAGATGGCCATTTTAACAGGGGTGAAATGAAATCTTAGTGTAGTTTTGATTTTCATCTCTTTTTATAGCCAGAGAAAGGTGAACACTTCATGTATTTACTGGGTATTTGTACTTCCTTGAGAATTCCCTGTTAAATTCATGTGCCTATTTCTTCACTGGGATGTTGATTCTTTGGGGGTTGAGTTTTTTGAAACTCAGTTTATTTTTAAAAAATTATTTAATTTCCCCCATCACCTTGTACAGGGGCAAAGCTTTCTTGCAAAGCATCAGGATGAATGTGGCAATTCCAGGCAAAATGTGCGGGATTGTCTGTGATGACATCCAGTGAAGAAAATAAGGATGGAGTCCACTTACAAAACTCTTTGAAAACTATATTCAGCCATGTGTCACTTAATGACAGAGACTCATTCTGAGAAATGGATCATTAGGTGCACCATGCAATCAAAGTGTACTTACACAAAAGAAGACAATGCCACGAAGCAATGTAATCTTATGAGACCATTGTCATATATGTGGTCCTCTGATGGAAATGTCATAATCAGCCCATCAGTGCGTTTTTATTTATGATTTGGGTATTTATTTTATTATTTGTGCTTATTTATTATTTGTTTTAAATTTAATGTTTAAAGGGCAGAATAGCTTCCCTAGAAGTCCCTCCTTTGTCAGGATTACATCACATGCTTCTGCTTTCTATGTGCTGGAAGGCGGAAAGTTAGCATGTGGCATTTCAGGCTACAAAGTGGGACACAGGCTCTGTCAGTGAGGAAGAAGGGGTGCAGGATGCCTACTAGGAAACATGTAAAACATGATTTTAAGGAATAGTGGACAGTAAGTCAAGAGAAAGAAAATTCTAGGAAGATATGAGGATTTTGTAACCTCATAAGATAGGTTGATGAGGATGTCAGAGAAACAGAGCAGTTTTCAGGTTTGAGGATGAGTGCTCAAAGAAAGATAACATGGGTAAAGCACAGAACCCAGGAGGTCCAACCTTATCCAAGGATATTACTTCTCAAAATAATATCAACTAACATCTAGTAAGAACTCAACCAAGTGCCAGACACCATGCCAAGTGCCTCATGCTTCACTTAATTCTCACACTAATCCTATTAACGATTTACTTTAAGGAACCTTTTCCAAGGGAAGGTCATGAGTTCATTTTGGGGACACTGGGTCAACAGTAACACCTGATGGTCCACACAGGGAGTGTGGCCTGCAGCCAGAATGAGAACAGGAGAGAGGCACTAGCAGTCATTCAGAAGTTGCCTAAGTTCTGAAGAAGGGTGTATTGGCTGGGAACACCTGGAAAGACATATCCTCATTGCAATAGTCAGTGCATGAATTCTGCAAGAGTCACACTTATTTATATGACGCTTTTACTGAAAGAGAAAACAATATACAAATCTCAAGTGAGCTTCTTATACTAATACTTATATCCCCAAATTCTGCTTTTTCTCTTTTGAACACTGTGTTTTCAGTTACAGGAAGTCATCCTAAAATGTCTTTTATTACAATGCTTGTCCTTTGCTTTGAGTATTTGTATGATAAAAGAGAAAGCAACACCACAAAAAAATTTGCATTTATCCAAACAATGGAGGTTCCCATTTCTAGACCATTCATGGGACCTATTACCACTGAATTCATAAGTGCCACCGTTCCCTTTGTCTGCACATACAGTAGTGACATAGTAATTTAATTGTGAAGTTACTGTACCAAATCTCATGAGATTCCCCCAAATCCCACTCTAAAGCCATTTTGTTCCATTAACTTTTATAATCTCCTGGCACTTGATAAATTCTGAATTGTGCCATTATCTGAATATGACAGTCTTTGGTGAATAGAAGAAAATGGAACCTTATTTCTCTAATATTTCAATAATGGTATAGATCAGGGCAAGGGTGCAAATTAGCTGACAATTCTGAGAAACAGAAACAACTATATTTCATTCTATCATTTAAATAAATAAGCTGTTTAGAAAACTTTAAGTGGGTGAATTATGTATTTTATCACAGCTAAATGCACTTCTCTGGCAAGATTTGTATGTATAGACATTGTTTTATTTTCATCCACATTGCTTTGAATTTTCTGCCTTATCTACTTAGAGTGCAGTGAGACATTGAAAGCTATGTGGAATGCTGCAGTCTGAAATAGACTGCCTAAATTGGATTTGTGGGAGTGGTAAAATTGAGGGTCTGCTATCAAGAAGCCCCAAGTTTTGTCCTGATAAGTAGGAAATGGAAAACAGACATCTTCCCTTGGGGTCCCACAATGTGATAGCTGCACGTAAACTCCACCGTCCACCAGTGTTAGATCCTCCACAGTACCCATTGCTTCATGGGATGAAGTTTTGAATGAGGTAGCTATGAGGCTGACGGCAGCAGAAAATCATTCAGTGGAGAGAAAAAATCTAGAGGAGTGATAGAAATACACATAATGTTATAGAATCCATTCCTGCAGTGTAGGATGAGCTCCACTGGGCACATTTAAATAATCTTCAGAATGCATGTTTAGAGATACTCATGTTTTGTCCAAGAGGAGAAGGTCTTTAATTTGGGGATCTTAATTTTCAAGTTTCATATTGCCATAAGATAGTTATACATATTGCTAGCAAAATACTAATGGATATGAATAAAATTTTAACTCTTCTGAATTTAAAAGTATGTTGTTTTCACTTCTAAGTGTAAGAAAATGAATGTACTTTATTTTCATTCATTTCAATCATTCATATGCTATATAATAAATGTCTTTTTATAGTTTTTCTATAAAAATTTAAATGATTTGTTTAGATTCCCTTTGGAATGTTTTATTGAGATATGAGGGAATCACAGCACTGAATTAACTACTGAGTATAATTTATTACTACTTTTATATTTACTTAAAAACTCTAAACATCTTCCTTTTTATGATTGACATGGCTATTTTTAAACTAATACCACTGACTCAAATGTCACATTGTAGTACAAAATTATCAATTGCAGTACAGAAGCAACAACTTTTGGGTTGTAATGGAAGCATTATAAATGAAGGAATGATTGAATTAAAAAACAAGCAAATGCTGTAGTACAGGAAAACAACGAATATATGCTCTCAGAGCTTTGTAACTAATTATAGAAAGAGATATGTGGGCTTTGAAAGATGTAGACCAACTACTAGTTCACCAAGAATTTTAAAATATAACTTTAAAAAGCACACTTATATATTAACATTAGTAGACCTCTCTTTATCACTTTGAAAGCTTCTCTTAAAGTATAATCAGGACTGTGATCATTTGAAGCTAGAGAGTTTTTATGATTAGAGGGTGTCATTCCCTTTATTGCGACAGAGGTAATAGTTCTTTTTTACATTGGAATCTGGGTTCACAGTTTTTTTGTTTGTGTTTTTTGCTGCACTGGAGATTGAACCCAGGGCCTCATGCTTGCTATGCAAGGTCTCTACTACTTGCACAGCTAGCTGGGGTTTTTTGTGTGCTTGGTTGGTTTTACATACACTTATATTTCATCCTTAGTTTCTAACCTTTATATGTGTAGTACCTTGTTTCTCATATACATATCTTTCATATGACGAGTGATTTAAGTGTATCCAGGTATTTATCTGACCTAATTACAGATCTTTTATTTAGCTGAAGTTTTAAGATATTTCAAGTAAGCAAACCAGAAGAAAAATGACCATATGAATTCCTCTAAAATTTTTTTAAAAGTAAGATCTTTAGGATTCTTTCATGTGATATTACTTAAATCCCAGATAATGTGTGTACAAATGGAGTTTATTAGATATGCTAAAATTCTTATGTGTTCTTTTTCTCTGATGGACAATGTTTTCTAGTTTCTCCAAAACATTGGAATCACTTAAAATTTTTCCTTTATAAGAAAAATTCTTTCATGGAAACTGTGCTTTCACTGACATAAGCCCCTGAAATTTTTATCTATAATATAATACTTTCACAATAAATTTTCCCAAATTCTTACTTAGATTTGGTATACAGGATAGAGTTGTTCCTAATTGATTAATGCAACCAGACATAAATTGAGTTACAAACCACTCTTATAGTACTTGCCAATTCAAAAGTTTTAGAAAAATTCAGTGAAATAATAGTAAAAGAGCTTAACATTAACTGTCTAACAGGTGGTATTTTTTAGGTTTTCTGAATGGTGAAAATAATAAGGACAAAAGCCTAATAGAGCTTTTAAAGTTGAATAACTTATCGAAGACATAGGTCAAACTCAAGGAGTTCTATGATTTTCAATTCAATTCTAAATATCAGAAAGTTTTACTGTAACTCTTATTGTAATAAGGTGAATGCCTGCTATCGGATATGTGCAGCAATTCATTTACTAAAGTTTTGTAGTGTCATAGAACTTGAGGCTAATTTTTTTCTTTCAATATTCAAAGAAACTGCACCAATGTTTTTGCCTTTCATCATTTCTGATGAGTTGACTGTTTTTTGCTGTTGTACCTCTTTCTTATTCTACCTGCAACATGTCATTTTCTTGCAAGCTACTTTTAAGATATTCTCTTTAACACTAATTTTAAATAACTTCATTTGTTTCAGTACAGTTTTCTTTCTCTTCTTGTGGTTCATTGAGTTTTTTAAATCTGTGGGCTTACAATCTTCATCAAATTTAAAATTTTTCAGTCACTATTCATTTTTTCCCCCTATTTCCTCACTCCAACTTCTTATGGTCACACAGGTGACTTATACCTGTATTAGACTGCTTAAAGTTGCCCCATAGCTTATGGATGCCTTGTTCTTTCTATCTTTTGTTGTTTTTTAAAATTTGTGTTTAATTTTGGAGAACTTCTATTGCTAGTTCTTGAAGGTCACTATTTTTCTTCTGTAGTACTTAATCATAAGCTCTCAAAAAGTATGGCTTTTCTGTGTTAGAAACTGTCATCTCCACAAGTTCAAATTTATTCGTTTTCAGGTTTTCCATGTCTGTTGCCTCATGTTTTCCTCTGTCTTTTGGAACATGCTGTTTTAGTAACTGCTGTTAGGCTCTTCTCTACTAATTTCATCACTGCTATCCTTTATGGGTCTATTTCTAGCTGTTGATTTTATTGTATATCTATTGGAGTTTGTTATTTTCCTGCTTCTTTGTGTGTCTAGCAGTTTTTGATTGGTTGTCAGACATTATCATTTTTAACTGCTGAGTTCTGAAGACTTCTTTCTTCCTTAGCATATTTTCTTTCACCTGTGTTTTGGGACATAGTTAAGTCATTTAGAAAAAAAATTGATCATTTTCTGGCTTGCTTCTAAATTTTCCAGGCTGATTCAAAGACAAACTTTTCCCCACTACTATGACAGTATTCTTCTACAGACTTCCTTCTCACCCAGTGTGTTAGGGCTTTTTGTTCTTAATAGACCTGTTTGGATTGTTAGCATTATTCTTCCTAATTTTTTTCTACAGATCGTTCCTGTACTCTAACATTTCCTCACGTGTATGCATGGATCCATATTTAGTTCAAGATCTGATCACTTCTCAAACAGCTGTCTTCTCTCCTGCATTCTGACATAGGAACTGTATCCACTTGGCTTTCCTGAATTCTGAACCATGTCTGCTCTACTCTCAGAAATGCCAGACTCTGTTTAGGCCCTACAGTCCTGTAAAAACTCTTCTGGCAGCAAACTTGGACAATGATAGTTCTCATCTTGCTTTCCTTGTGATCACTGTCCTGCATGGCCTGTTGTCCACAGACTGCTGATGACTATTGGTTAGAAGGTTGTCTATATTTTTTTTTTCAGTTGTCTCAGTAAGTAGATCTGCTCTTATTTCACTATATCTGCAAGCAGAAAGCCCTTGTAACATACCTGATAGATGTGAGTGTTAGGATTGATAATCACCATTGCCTCCATCAAATGTGTATAGCCATCTCTTGGCATCGTCAGGGGAGTAAATATTCTGAGGCCCTGCCAAGAGCTTGAAAAATATCCAAAGTTGACAGGTGCTAAAATTCCTTATACAAAATGGTATAGAATTTGCATAGGGCCTATATACATTCTCTGGTGCACTTTAAGTCATCTCTAGATTACTGTAACACCTTACTGTAACAATTTAAATGTTATAGTTGTGATACCACACCATTTAGGGAATAAAGAGAAGAAAAAAATATACATGTTCAGTACAGATACAATTGAAAAAAATTTTTTCAATCTGTGGTTGGTTGAATCCATGATACAGAACAGGTGGATACAAGCTATCAACTGCATAATGATGTCTGGAAAGGGTAAAAACCTTTATCCATGACTGTCTTGCCATCCAGACATAATAGGAATGTTTATGAAATACAGAAAGTCATTGGTTTACGATGTTTGAGTTGACCTTTTTTTTTCTAGAAGAGCAAGGGATTACACTTAAGATGAAACTCAAGAAAATTTCCCAGCATGAAGGCAGCAAGTCAGCAATGACCATCACACATGAGTTAGGGCATTTGCAATTGATGATCTTGACCATCCTAAAGAATAAGAAGCAAACCAGTGAGGCTGTGTAATTGTCAACATTGGTTAAAACCACTGTCGTCACAAAGAAAAGAGCAGGCCTACTGATGGTATGGAAAAAATTCTTATCACATGTTTTGAAGACCAAAGGTAGAAGTGCATACTGCCCACTGATCCATGTTGAGCAAGAAGTCTTTTCAATATATGAACAGAGAGCAAATGACAGTCCTACATATATGCAAATGTTTACAGCAACTCAAACGTGACTCTAAGACTTTAAAAGGTATTGAAACTATTATGACGTGAAGGCCAGTGGCAAAGCAGCGAGTGTTGATACTTAAGATGCTGAAACTTTTGAGAAATAGCTACATAGAATAATTGTAGATGAGAACTATTTGTCATAATAAAACCATGGATCCAAGGCCCCAAACTCTTGGGATTCCACATGCCAGGTCCAGCCACTCACCCCCAAATGCCAAATAAAGAGACATGGTGAAGGCAGGGAAAGGAGATTTGTTACATATCTCAGGACATGCCATATAAGAGTCAGAAGAAAAATTCATCTCATCTCTAGCTATCCCTGGGGTACAGACATGAGCTAGAGGATTAAGTAGACAAAAGAACTGGACTCAGGGGACAAAGGAATGCATAGTTAATCCGTCCCAGTCATAGGCATGTCCTGGTTGGTCATTATCTCAGTCCTTGTCCTGGAGAGGTTCTGGAATTGTTATCTAGAGAGTGGTCCACCCTGAGGAGGGTCTACTGTTGGGGGTAGTTTTATGGCCCCTTTTCATAAGGATGTTATTGATCATCGTTGTCCTTCATTGATTCCAAGGGGGTCACAAGGTAGCTGGATAGAATGTGGCTTAGAGTAAAGACAGATACAAAACGGAGGAGAGATGCCATAATTTTCTCCTGATTTTAGTTCATTCATGGGACTGAGTAAGGAGTCCATGCTTTTCAGCTAAAGCAGCTTGAGCACCTCTTACAAGAACATTTAATATTGAAGAAATGAGCCAATTCTGTCAGTGAATGTGAGTGTACATGCATCCCTCCAGAACCCAATACAATGGCAGGATGCAAAGCATCCCAAGCCTTGGGTAGAAATAAATCAGGGTTTAAATTAAAGCCTTCCCTAATCAACCATTTGGAGAAAACCAGAGCCCTCAACACTGGGAGCCAGCACATGATTCCCATTTTTTGACACTGCAACAAGAAAGCTTGGATGACATGAGCATTGTTTGAACACTGGTTTTGATCTGTTTTATTCCACAGGCAAATCATATTGTAGGAAAGCAACATTCTTCTAATCTCAGACAATGAATGTTCCAGGGTATCCACACACAGCTTATTGGCAACACACATATTGATGTAAAGACCGTGGATTTGCTGCTGAACACAACCACATTTATTCAACCAATGGACCAAAGTACAATAGCTGGGTTCAAAGTCTCTTATTTATCCCAAAACATTTACATAGGCCGTCAAAGGGACTGAATGTGTGTCTGAATGCTCTAAAGAGTTTGAGGAAGGTTTTAATATTCTAAATGCTATCCAGTGCATCACTGCCACATGGGAAGAAGTCACACAGCAATACATGGAAAACTTTTAGAAGAAAGTTTTGAAGTCACATGTGAACACATTCAAAGGATTTAATGAAGATTCTGCTGCTGGTGAAATTGTAAGTAGCGAGATATTAGTGCCTGGGAAACAGCTAACATTGGACATTGAGGCTGAGGAACTTTCCAATGACATTGGAGGAAGAAAGAAGAAAAGTTGAGGCAGAGAAAGTAGTTATACTTGAAGAACCAAAAAGTTCACAGCAAAGAAACTGATTACTATTGGCAGTGGCTTATGAATGGTAGAAGAAATAGATGTCAATTAGGAGAGGAGTGCAAGAGGTGAATGCAGATACAAGAAGCTCTTGTTTGCCATAGAGAAAGCCATAATGAAAAGAAGAACAAACTGGACAAACTTTGTATCTTCCTAAAAGACATGATGCCTGGCACACCACAAGCACTGATTACCCCATGCACTCTACCAGAGATTCTTGAGCCTCAACGGAAGAGAGAAAAATTGATGACTTTGCTGTTTCTGCATCTTCGTCAATCAGGAATTAATTTTAATTCAATGCTTCAAACATTCTTCAGGTTCAGTGTACTTTCAACTGTGTATGTCAAGGGTGAGTACTAATACCACCATCCTGTTCTCTGCACCTGGCACAGTATTCAATAAATTATAGGAGATAGTCAAGGTTTTAATTGTAAAATAGGCTTTGTGTTAGATGATTTTGCCCATCTATAGTTTAATACAAGTGTTCTGAGCATGTTTACAGTAGGCTCAGCTAAGCTATGGTAGTCAGTATATTAAATGCATTTTCAAATCATGATGGTACTGGGATATAATAAGTAAGAAGTTGAAGAATATCTGTATTCATGTATTAGGTAATTTAACAATAAGTTTAAAAGAAAAGCGATAGATAATCCATGAGACAAAATGTCCGAAATTGGTAAGGAGATGAAGAAAGCATAAGAGGATAAAACTCTGGTAAAACTCTAGACCTCCCAAGTGTCTCCTCGGAATGTAAGAGACGTCCATTGAGCTGAATACATGCCATATCTCATGGACTTCTGCACTGTCCTGTCAGAAGCAAAGCCTGCTGTTCCACAGAAAAGAGAAGAAGGTTATACAATAACAACAATTAACTCCAACACTTTGCTATACACGTACAGTGGCGCAGCAATTGTTCTACATGCTTAACATGTAGCAATCATATAAACTTACTGTGATGACACATTGAGATTGCTATTATTATTAATCACCACTTAATTGAGGAGGAAACTGTTACACAGAGTGGTTGACTAATTTTCCCAGAGTCAAATCATTGGATGTCAAGCTCATCATTCAGAACTGTGTAGAGAACCTGTACCAGTTTGCTAATGTTGGACTCTGAGGATAAATAAGAAAGACAGAAGGAAGAAAAGAGGAAGGAAGGAAGGAAGGAAAGGGAAGGAAAGGAGGGAGAGAGGTAAAAATGGAGGCGGGGGGGGAAGAGGGATGGAGGGTACATTAAAAAATAATAGAAATTCCCAGAATTCAGAAGTGCTCGCAATTGTTTTGATCATAGGAATGTTAGACTGTGACTGAACTCAAATCAGTTTTGCTAGGATTTAGAAAACGGTCGTAAGAAAGGCAGAGGGAAAGGTTATGTCCACAACAAATTTTAATCCTAAACTAGATTGTAAATATGTGACTAAAACAGTTCAATACCAGGGAAAGTAACTATACAAATGTACAAGAAAGAAAGACAAAGACATTTATCAGGTATTTTAGATTCATCCAGCGAGGCCAGGGAAGCAATGGCAGTCTGACAGCTTAGACAAGACTTCCTCTAGTTTGACAGAGGTGTGACTTACAATTTGATGTGCCTACCAGTTGTCCTCATATGTTGCCCTTTTGTTTTTCTAAATATCTATCTATGAAGAGCAAAGGTTAATTCTGTGTGAGTGCAATAATAGCCATATATATTTTATTCTTTTGAAAAAGGGCATTATGAGTAGAGACAGGTAGGGAGATGGTAGAATTTGAAAAGGAGCAAATTGTAAAAGAAGGGAGTGGCTCAAAATTTTCTCCATATAAGGGGACTACATTACTCATCTGATAAAATATTTTAATATATTTTTCTGTCTCACACTGCCTCAGTTAGTTGGAGTCTTTTGAGTTGATTATTTTCTCTTTTGATATGTAAATGAACACTTGAAAGTTGAGCCTTATTCAATCTTTCAGCAATAACTTTTATCAGCTAATCAGATCCACACCTAGTTGAGATACACACAGCTCACATGGATGAGGTGACCAGAATGGAGGAGGAAATCTGTGGATCCTGACAGAATATTTTTGGTGTGTCTTGGCAGAGAAGCAACTCATTTTGGACTGGTCTGTTTGGTATATTGCAGAATCTTCCTTGCATAAGAGGGTCTTTACTACCTCTGGCTCCTGTTCACAATATAGTAGCACAGTAGCCCCCTTTTCCACAGGGATACATTCTAAGATTCCCTAGAGGGTGCCTGAAATGTTGGAGACTACCAAACCCTACATATATACTTTGTCTTTTCTATACTTACATACCTATGAAAAAATTTAATTTATAAATTAGGCACAGCAAGAGATTTACTGTCCTACAGTAAAGTAGGACAATGATGACATATACTCTAATGGAAGTTATGTGAATGTGTCTGTCTTTCTCAAAATACTTTACACATTCACCCTCTACCTGTGATGATGAGAGATGATACAATGCCTGAATGTAGAAATGAAGTGAGGCAAACGGCATAGGTGTTGTGAGGTGTTGTGAGGCTACCATGGTAGAGGTTACTTGAACTGCAGGGGGTGATGTGATAACACAGAAGTGTACTATGTGACCAGTGGGCGAGATGCATATACAGCATGGATACATTGGATGAAGGGGTGATTCATGTCCCAAGTGGAATGAAATAAGATAGTATCAGATTTTTATCATACTACTCAGAATGGTACACAATTAAATCTTATGAATTATTTCTGGAATTTTCTGTTTAATATTTTTGGCCTGCAGGTAACTCAAACCATGGGTAAATAAACATGGAAAGACAACCCACAGGTGGGGAGACTACTGTACTGTTTCCCAGTCATTATGACAGCTCAGAGTACTTTGTGTGAGACCCACTGCTTGCTTCCCCAAGACAAAACAAACACATGAAGAATTAGCCTTGTATATGTTACGGGTTTACCTAAGGTAGCCCTACAGCAACTAATAGGCCCTGAACTCACCTATAAATGCCAGAGTGACTCAAATGTGTACAGACTGCCCTAAGCCAGGTTTTTCTCCATTTCTCTCAAGGGTTAAAACAACAACAACAAAACTTTCAATATCCAATGCCTGTTCTTTCTAGTCTCATTGCCTTTCTTTTCCTAGCCATCCCCACACTCACCTTTAGACTCAGTAAGAGGGAAAAGGAGCCAGGCACTGGTGGCTCCTAGCTACTCAGTGTAATTCTAGCTTTTCAGGAGGCAGAGATTAGTAGGATCATGGTTCAAAGCCAGCCTGGACAAATAGTTCATGAGACCTATCTCAGAAAAAAACCCTTCTCAACAAAGGGCTGGTGGAATGGTTCAAGGTGAAGGCCCTGAGTTCAAGCCCCAGTACCAGAAAAAAGAAAAAAAGAGGGAAAATGAATAGATAGAGGAGAGGAAATAGCACTTCTATCACCTCTTTAGATCATCTTGGAGGACACTGAATCTTTTCTATGTTGGGATGCATTTTCTGCCACTAGTCTTTCTCCTAGGTTTAAGATCTTATGAAAAGTGCTAGAGTAAATCACATCACATATCAGCACACATTGCTGCTTTTTCTGTTCTCACCATCCTATCCCCCTGGTTACATTTCATTTCAACTGGTTAAAGGGGATTTTAAGATATATTAACATTGCACTTGGATCACACTTAGAAATGATATGAATCAAATGTGAAGTGACTGTGCCTTTTAAAATGTCTTCCAAGGTTTCTCAAAGTGTATCTTACAGAGCACTAGCTCTATGGCTAGATTAAGGGGCACTATCTAGAAAACAATTCCTTAGTCAAGTTAGTTGGGAGAGGCTGGACTGAACAAATGACCTCAGTGCTAGCTTTATAGTCCCTGAGCTATGTTAATAAGTGTTAGGATCACAGTGCCCAGGTGGGATAATTCTAGGGCTTACCAAATAAATTTTATCATGGAGTCAGTGTTCCCAACTATTGCTAGAGCTACAAACAAGAAAAAAAGACTCCAGTGTTCATATTACATAACTACAGGGATTGGTGCCATTTATATAAATTGCCATGTGAATGGTTCACACCATTCTTAGTTACAAGGACTTAATCTTACACAATTTGGGGAGCTGGGTAAATAGTCCCTGAAAAGTTTTGTTTCTTTCTGACACTGGTGCATCACACTGGCAGAACAGGTGGTTAGAAATAGAAGACTGTGTGTAAAGAGGAGGAGAGTAGAGGCAGGCTACAACCCAGCAGTAGGGGCTAGAACCCATGTGACTGATGGTGCCATCCCTTCTTTCTGCCTCCAACCTTGATAAAATGGGTGTAGAAGTGGGTGTCCTTCATCATGGAGCTAAACATGTGACAGCCCAGGAGGTAGAGAAACTGAGGAGAAGAGAGCAGGATATAGACCAGCTGCAGCCCAACACCAGTGACATGAGTCAGAAGATAGGGACAGTGCTGAAAGGCTACAAAAGTGGCTGCTCAACCTTCCAACTATAAAAAGTGATGTACCTACTGATATATTTAGGTCTTTTGAATCTCTCACAAAAATGTCTTTTGTGGCCCCCCCCCCCAACCAGAAATATTCAAGGAAAGGAGTTGCAGGAGGCGTGGTTCAGCCTAGCCATTTGTCACGTTATAAATCCCCTTCATGCACCCTGGAGTTCTGCAGGAGTTCCTCATGTGCCACCCTAAAGATGTTAATCAACCACTGCAATATTCTTACTTCAGTAAGGGTTGCAAAGTCTGTAACAGGCAATCCTAGTGATGAAATAAATGCTTATTCCAACCAGTTTTCTGTGAGAGAAATAGCCAGCAATTAGAAATTTTTCCGTCCTTCCTTCCTTCCTTCTTTCCTTCCTTCCTTCCTTCCTCCTTCCCTTCCTTCTTTCCTTTCCCATCCCCTTCCTTTGACAGAATCTCACTGTACAGTTCAGCCAGGCCTTGAACTCAAGAACCTCCTGTCTTAGCTTTGCTAATGCTTGATCACAGGCATGTGCCAATATGCCCAGCTGAAATTTCCCTTTTAATTGTATTAACTTAGTACCCTATGGTCTGTGTCGGGGGGTCTTAATCCTACCATTTACCAGTATAAAGTGGATACATTCATTCTACCTTTCACAATGACAAAAAACTTGAATTAATCTTAAATCTTTCTTAATTCCCAACAATATCAAGAGAAAACAGAAAACTTTTCTCTTCTTTCTCAATGCCCTATGCATCTTAGAGGCAATTCACAATTCAAGAAAAACAACCTTGCACTTTTTAATAGCGAAGGAAAGAAATGCCTTTTAAAAATCTAATTTGTGGAAGGTGTAATTTTCCCTTTTGTCATCCCTGCTATATATCCCATTTCTGTACTCAACCATTGTTGTGGTTTTTCTTTATCTTTGACTACTAAAATGTTCACATCTCCACAAATCTCATTTTTTCTTAGAATTTGTATAACATTAACAATTATGTATTCTTAGAGTACTGTGGCACTGCTTATAGAGGTCCTGTGTGGTTTTAACTTTATTAAATTCATAATTTAGGGACATACTGATATTCTTTTCCAATTAGTCTCTATGACTCTTCAAAGAATTATTTTATCTCAGATAACATCAAATAAAACTGCTTATAATTTTTTATTTGCTTTATAATTCTTTAAAGGACACAAAGACATCATTTGTGAATAGCTGATCAAATGTTAGAATTTCCTTTTGGATTCAAAAGTCCTGTTAAACTGAGATTGTATTTGAAGTTCAATTTATTTAAATATCCTGCTTCATGACTGACCCATGAGAGGTTGTCTAGGGAAAAGACTGATCAAGATAACATGATTTTTTCTATCCCTCTTGGGTTAAAAATAATTAAAAAGACACTTGCCACTGATGTAGGTAGAAGACCAAGTAATGTATAAGAGAAATGACAGTTGTCTGTCCTACTCGGCAGAGGAGATCTTAGAACTACAAAAGCAAAGACACTATCAAGAAAATGACAAAAACTTAACATGAGACTAAAATTTAAGGAAAATAACTACAGGTAGATAAAAGATACCCTTTTCCCAAAGAAAGAGACATTTCCAGATATAAACATAGAGTAAATTTTCCTGACATGTTACAATGATTAAATAGAACATTGTTTTGAGCATCATACCTTGCCCAATAACCAGTTTACATAATTACTCTAAATAATTATTGAAAATTTATCAAAAGGTGCTGTACTGCAAGAATCTGATAAATCAATACCTCTTTATTAAGAAATAATTTTAAAGTAATTTATAGTACAAATTCAGTAAAATACATTTCTGAAGGGTGAACAGCATTCTGTATTTCTAAGTCACTATCATCCAAATATTTCAAGATACCCAGCTTTTGAGTGGAAAAAAAGTTGCTATTTCTGAAATCTGTTTGGAAACTGAAATAAATTGATCTTGCAAATGAACTTTTAGTTCAATCTTTAAAAAAAAAGTACTCCATGCTTGTGGTTTTGAGGGGTTAGAGAGCAGTATCTGGGTCTTATTATCTCCAATTTTAGATGCTTTTCTTTTCCCTTTGAAGTGTTTCAGCATTTTAATTAAGCAAAGACCTCACAGTAGTCACATCCTAAGAAAGCTCTAGCTCTATGTTGACCATTGCCTTACTTTTAGTAAAGTTTTATTCTCTAGGATAAAATTAAGTTTATAGGTTAATAGAGACTGTTTTTAAAAGTTCACTTTGTATTAGAAATTTTCTTTATTTAAAGGTTTTTCTCATTTTCCCCTTAAAATTTTTATGTTGATAAATCCAAAAAACCTAAAAAAATAAAAGCACTAACTTATACACAAATACTCATAAAGATTACTTGTAACAACATAATGGAAAACCACTCAGAAGTGAATGATTAATTGTAGTATAGCTATACAATGGGATACAATAAAATAGATATACACACTAATACAGATAAATCTCAAGATTATTGTGCTAAATAAACAAAAGAATTTAGGCAAAAAAAGAATGTATACTATATGATTCCATTTATATTTAATCTAGGAAATGCAGACTAATTTGTAGGGAATGAATAAAAAGGTCAGTACTTCCCAGAAGTGAGGACAGATGGATAAGTAAACATTGGTGAGGGATTTGTGGATGTCCTGATATGTGTCACTCATAGGACAGGAGTCAGAGTCAGTTGCTGCAAAAAAAAAAAGCCACTTATAGTAGACATACTTAGTAATTCTTTACTGAGTGCTTACTGTATGGTTAGTCTCTTTCTTATTACATTCATTAACAACTGAAAACTGCAAACCACCTCTTCAAACAACTCCAAAATGGAAGCAGTTATTATCTCTTCTTCACAGATAAGTAAACTGACTCCAAGAAGTTGTCCCCTATGCTGGCTGTACCTATGTCAAATGACACAGGCTACCCTCACTTACTTAGACACCACTTGCTGACTTACATTGCTAGCTGACTTGTTGGATCTAAATTCTACAGGATTGGATTGGCCAGCTTGAATTGCCTGTTTTGCATTCACTCAGTCATGTCTAAGGAACAGTCCTTGGGAGGGTTGGCATAAATACTAATCTTAAGCAATTTTTTTTCTTATTTTATTTTTTCTTTATTTATGTATTTATGTGTGCATACATTGTTTGGGCCATTTCTCCCCCCTGCCTCCTCTCTTTCCCTCCCACCTCCCTTGCTGCCAGGCAGAACCTGTTCTGCCCTTTTCTCCAATTTTGTTGAAGAGGAGACATAAATAATAATAAGAAAAATAAAGCGTTTTTGCTAGTTGAAATAGGATAGCTATACAGACAGATTCCTAGCATTGCTTCCATGCACAAGTGTGTTACAACCTAAATTGATTCATCTTTACCTGATCTCTTCACTACTTCCCAGTCACCTTCCCATATTGACCTCTGTCATTTTAAAGTTACTGTATTAGTTCCTCTGTAGTGGGGACATCAAACACTTTCAAGTTTTGGGTCTCCTACCTGTCCCCATTTCTCCCGTATGTGCTCTCCCCTTAGCATGTGACCCAAGTCCAACAACATTACTACCTTTGCCCTAGATCTAAAGTCTGCATATGAGGGAGAACATATGATTTTTGGTCTTCTGAGCCTGGCTGACCTTGCTCAGAATGATGTTCTCTAGTTCCATTCATTTACCTGCAAATGATAAGATTTCATTCTTCTTCATGGCTGAGTAAAATTCCATTGTGTATAAGTACTACATTTTCTTAATCCATTTGTCAGTAACGGGGCATCTTGGCTGTTTCCATAATTTGGCTATTGTGAATATTGCTGCAATAAACATGGGTGTGCAGGTGCCTCTGGAGTAACCTGAGTCGCATTCCTTTGGGTATATCCCTAGGAGTAGGATTGCTGGATCATATGGCAAACCTATGTTTAGTTTTTTAAAGAAGCCTCCATATTGTTTTCCAGAGTGGTTGCACTAGCTTGTATTCCCACCAGCTTGTCCAAGGTTTCCTTTTTCTCCACATCCTTGCCAAGACCTATTGGTGGTAGTATTTTCGATGATGGCTATTCTAACAGGGGTGAGGTGGAATCTTGGTGTGGTTTTGATTTGCATTTCCTTTATGGCTAGAGATGGTAAGCATTTTTTCACGTGTTTTTTTGGCCATTTGAATTTCTTCTTTTGAGAAAATTCTGTTTAGTTCAGTTGCCCATTTCTTTATCAGTTTATTGATTTTGGGAAAGTTTAGTTTTTTGAGCTCCCTGTATATTCTGGTTATCAGTCCTTTGTGTGATGTGTAGCTGGCAAATATTTTCTCCCACTCTGTGGGTGGTCCCTTTAGTTTAGAGACCATTTCTTTTGTTGTGCAGATGCTTTTTAATTTTATGTAGTCCCATTTGTCCATCCTTTCTCTTAGTTGCTGAGCTACTGGGGTTCTATTGGGGAAGTCCTTGCCTATACCTATTGCTTCCAGAATATTCCCTGCTCTTTCCTATACTAACTTCATAGTTTCAGGTCTGATATTCAGGTCCTTGATCCATTTTGAGTTGATACTAGTACAGGGTGATAGACATGGATCTAATTTCAGTTTTTTGCAGATGGATAACCACTTTTCCCAACAACATTTGTTGAAGACACTGTCTTTTCTCCATCATATATCTTTGGTGCCTTTGTCAAAAATAAGGTGGGCATAGCTGTGTGGATTCATATCCGGGTCTTCTATTCTGTTCCACTGGTCTTCATATCTGTTTTTGTGCCAGTGTCATTCTGTTTTTATTACTATTGCTTTGTAATATAGTTTGAAATCAGGTATTGTGATACCTCCAGCTTTGCTCTTTTTCTGAGTAAGCAAATTTGTATTCTTATTTAATTATGGCTTAAATAGGACCTAAACTCTTTGGTACTATTTATAGGATGGGTTTGCTTTCAAAACTACTGATTATTCTATGAATTGAGGGTGAAATTTGAATCTCAAAGCTGAGACAAGCTTTGTTCAATGTTACATTTAATTAAAATTTTTTTCCTGTTATTAGTCATGATGAAATAATTGGTACTGGATTTGTATCTATTCATACATAGTTATAAGACCAGACGAAATATATCAAGGGGCTGTTTTCAAGCACTGGAAAACAGGAGAAATAATACTGTAATTTTGAGGGTAGAGAAGTACCAAAGAAGAGACAAACATTTACTCCAGTTCTCTGGAGTCCTTTCCCCAGTTAGTGCATAAAGGTGGAGCACAAATGCAGCAGAAGACTTGTGCAATAAGAATGAAGGGCTGGAATTGGGGCTGTTAAAGTGGCCAGAATTTCCAGCACTGGGTTATAGAGGAGATATAACTGTACAAGGTAAGGAAGAAACAGACTTCACACATAGACATTCTTGGTAAGAATTGCACTGTGCATACAAAAAATGAAACATGAAAAAAATCTTGCAAAATGTGGTATTTCTGAGATTGAGCACTGAAGGCAGGTATCACAGTTAATGTAGTACTGAAAGACATTCTGGATGAACCAGAATACAGATTTGTCACTGGGCATCATGGATATTTAGTTGACATCTAAGAAAGGACATGATTTCAGCAAGTAATCAGGTCCTAGAGCATGAACTTCATCCAAAGTCTAAGAAAAGCAATGGTTTTTTCACCATAAGAAAAACTAAAACCAAGCTTGATATGATTAAAAGTTTATATCCCCCAACTTAATTGTTTGCTAGAACAAAATTCAATGCACTTCTTTAATACAGTCCAGATCAGACTACATCTCATCCACAATGTCCAGTATACAATTTTAAAAAGAGACATTTGTAGAACCAAGAAAATGTAATCCATAACAAAGAAAACAGTCACTAGGAGGCCAAGTTGTTGGAGTTGCCAGATGACTTTAAACTAGATATAACATGAATGGTCAAGAACTTAAAAGAAAAAATGTTGAGACAGTTGAGATTGGAAAAATATCAGCAAAAATTTGGAACTGGACCAAAGAAGTAAATGGATATTCTGGAACTAAAGTATACCTAAAATGAGAAAATATGTTAGATGGCCTTAACAGTAGATTTGGGGCTATTGAAGAAGGCTGGTAAACCTGGGGGCAAGTCTACAGAAATTATTTAACCTGAAAAATAGAGAGGAGGAGCTGGAAAAAAATGAACAGAGACTCTGTGACTTGTGTGAAAATATCAAGAGGTCTAACATGTGTATAATTGGAATCCCAAAAGGAGAGGATACATAAAATGGACAAAAACAGGATTAGAGAACCCAGGAACTATTCCAAGATGGCGGCTAGAGGGAGGAAGCAGAAAGCGAGCCTCCTATAGTGAAATCTTGGAGAGACGCTGGAGACACACTTTGCAGGCATAATCACCGAGAAAAGGCATAACTTTGACCCCTCCACACCTCCAGCCGGTGCAGAGAATCTCCACTTCACGTTAAACGGAGAACCGAGGAGGCCCCCGGGGCCGCCAGTGGCCGGCGCCCATACGGCTTGGGAAGACGTGGACCAGTTTACTGTCGATTAGTACACTAACACTCCCTGTTTATACCTTTGAAACTCTCTTGCCTGATACCTTGTTCTGCTTTCTCCCTCTTGTCTGTATATTTGTTTTCCCCTTTTCTTTAACTTCTTGCTTTCCATCTCAGCTCACTCTTCCATTCTCAATATTACCATTGTTATTATTACAAGCTAGAAAATACTTAATTACACACAGTACAGGGACAGTAACAACACCAAGGACAATGACAGGAAGACAGAAAAAACAAGGAAACCAGTTTCCCCACAGCAAAAAATTAGTACAGGAACCAGAGGGGAATGAAGAGAACAGAAACTCAGAGCCAGACTCCAACAAAATGAAGATAAACTATGCCAAAGGACCCAATGAAGCCTACAAGAATAATTTAAAAGAAGACATACTACAAGTACTCAATGAGAATTTTATAGAGATGATACTGGATAGGGTCAACCAAAATGTACAGGAGACACTCAAGAAATTCCAAGACAATAAAAATAGAGAATTTGAAAAAGCAAAAGAAGAAATAAAGGAAACCATAGAAGCACTGTATAAACACCAAAGTGAAAGAGAGAACACAATGAATAAATGGATAAATGAACTCAGGACAAAAATAGACAACAATAAAGAAGAAAACAGCCAGGATATGGAAAACCTCAGAAAAAAGAACGAAACAGAACTGCAAAACAAAACGGAAGGCCAATCCAGCAGAATAGAACAAACAGAAGACAGAATCTCAGAACTTGAAGATGAAATGGTAATTAAAGGAAAAACTGAAGAACTATTAATTAAACAACTCAAGACCTGTGAAAAGAAAATGCAAGAACTCACCGACTCCATCAAAAGACCAAACTTGAGAATCATGGGCATCGAAGAAGGAGAAGAGGTGCAAGCGAAGGGAATGCGTAATATATTCAACAAAATAATAACGGAAAATTTCCCAAATCTAGAGAAAGATATTCCCATACAAATGCAAGAGGCCTCCAGGACATCAAACAGACCAGATCAAAATAGAACTACTCCACGACATATCATCATTAAAACAACAAGTTCAGAAACTAAGGAAAGAATATTGAAGGCTGCAAGAGAGAAAAAACAAGTAACATACAAAGGTAAACCCATCAAAATCACAGCAGACTTCTCAACAGAAACATTAAAAGCAAGAAGAGCGTGGGGTGAGATCTTCCGGGCACTGAATGAAAATAACTTCAACCCCAGGATACTCTACCCAGCAAAGCTATCATTCAAAATAGATGGAGCAATAAAAGTCTTCCATGATAAGCAGAAACTAAAACAATATGTGACCACAAAGCCACCATTACAAAAGATTCTGCAAGGGATCCTGCACACAGAAAGTGACACCCAACTTAACCATGAAAAGGCGGGCAGCACCAAACCACAGGATAAGAAAAAGCAAGACAGTAGAGAGTAACATCAAGTTAGGTACACACAATCAAACCTTCAAACAACTAAGATAACTAAATGGCAGGAATCACCACATACCTATCAGTACTAACACTTAATGTTAATGGACTTAATTCACCCATCAAAAGACACCGTTTGACAAAATGGATTAAAAAAGAAGATCCAACAATTTGTTGCTTACAGGAGACTCATCTCACCGACAGAAATAAGCATATGCTTAGGATGAAAGGCTGGAAGAAGATTTACCAAGCCAATGGCCCCCCAAAACAAGCAGGAGTAGCAATACTTATCTCTGACAAAGTAGACTTCAAACCTACATTGATCAAACGAGATAAAGAAGGACATTCCATACTAATAAAAGGGGAAATAGACCAAAAGGAAATAATAATCATCAATCTGTACGCACCCAATGTCAACGCACCCAATTTCATCAAACATACCCTGAAAGACCTAAAAGCATATATAAACGCCAACACAGTGGTTGTGGGAGACTTTAACACTCCATTATCATCAATAGATAGGTCATCCAAACAAAAACTCAATAAAGAAATCCAAGATCTAAAATATGCAATAGATCAAGTGGACCTAGTAGATGTCTACAGAACATTTCATCCAACCTCTACACAATATACATTCTTCTCAGCAGCCCATGGAACCTTCTCCAAAATAGATCATATCCTAGGGCACAAAGCAAGTCTCAGCAAATATAAGAAAATAGAAATAATACCATGCATACTATCTGACCACAATGCAGTAAAAGTAGAACTCAACAACAAAAGTAAAGACAAAAAACATGCAAACAGCTGGAAACTAAATAACTCATTACTTAATGAAGAATGGATCATTGATGCAATAAAAGAGGAAATTAAAATGTTCCTGGAAGTCAATGAAAATGAAAACACAACCTACCGGAACCTATGGGACACAGCTAAGGCAGTCTTGAGAGGAAAGTTTATAGCCATGAGTGCATATATTAAAAAGATTGAAAGATCCCAAATCAATGACCTAATGATACATCTCAAACTCCTAGAAAAACAAGAACAAGCAAATCCCAAAACAAATAGAAGGAGAGAAATAATAAAAATAAGAGCTGAAATCAACGAAATAGAAACCAAAAAAACCATACAAAGAATTAATGAAACAAAAAGTTGGTTCTTTGAAAAAATAAACAAGATCGATAGACCCCTGGCAAACCTGACTAAAATGAGGAGAGAAAAAACCCAAATTAGTAGAATCAGGAATGCAAAAGGGGAGATAACAACAAACACCATGGAAGTCCAGGAAATCATCAGCGACTACTTTGAGAACCTATATTCAAATAAATTTGAAAATCTAAAAGAAATGGACAGATTTCTAGATACATATGATCATCCAAAACTGAACCAAGAGGAAATTAATCACCTGAATAGACCTATAACACAAAATGAAATTGAAGCAGCAATCAAGAGTCTCCCCAAAAAGAAAAGTCCAGGACCTGATGGATTCTCTGCTGAATTCTATCAGACCTTTAAAGAAGAACTGATACCAACCCTCCTTAAACTGTTCCATGAAATAGAAAGGGAAGGAAAACTGCCAAACACATTTTATGAAGCCAGTATTACACTTATCCCAAAACCAGGCAAAGACACCTCCAAAAAGGAGAACTATAGGCCAATCTCCTTAATGAACATTGATGCAAAAATCCTCAACAAAATAATGGCAAATCGAATTCAGCAACACATCAAAAAGATTATTCACCACGACCAAGTAGGCTTCATCCCAGGGATGCAGGGGTGGTTCAACATACGAAAATCAATAAACGTAATAAACCACATTAACAGAAGCAAAGACAAAAACCACTTGATCATCTCAATAGATGCAGAAAAAGCCTTTGATAAGATCCAACATCATTTCATGATAAAAGCTCTAAGAAAACTAGGAATAGAAGGAAAGTTCTTCAACATTATAAAAGCTATATATGACAAACCTACAGCCAGCATTATACTTAACGGAGAAAAATTAAAACCATTCCCTCTAAAATCAGGAACCAGACAAGGATGCCCACTATCTCCACTCCTATTCAACATAGTACTGGAATTCCTAGCCAGAGCAATTAGGCAAGAAGAAGGAATAAAAGGAATACAAATAGGTAAAGAAACTGTCAAAATATCCCTATTTG